>NW_005842673.1:807780-862529 GCF_000455745.1 Alligator sinensis | reverse complement strand
GCTGATGGAATCACACATATCAAAGCAAAACAAGGAATGCTTTATTGTTCTCCCAGCAATATTTTGTTTTGGTAAAAAAGTCATCAAATATCAAAGTTAGCACATTTTCCTAGACTAATGGGTATTGCACACAGGTAAATAAAATATCATTTTTCAAAATCTTATAGGATGTATTTCTCTTAAAAATAAGCCAATGGATTTTAACAGTTTGAAATAAAAATGCTTTTTCTAAAAACACATTTTTTAATTCACTATTAAAGATTTTGGTCCTTTTACAACAGAGCACACATGTCAAATGGGGTATCATATTAACTATTTTATTTTTCTGCTTTATGATAGCTGGAAAGTTTATTTCATGACCAGACATCGGAAGCTGTTTGGTTATGCATTGCCAGTAAGAAAATGCATTAGCCTTCATTATAGTAACATAACACCACATTTCTAAGTTTATGAACCATGGCTTTCTCTCCTCCACTGTCCTTGGAAAGTTTGGTATAGCGGTCTACATTCTTATTCTAATTTATGAACTACCTGCATTTTCATGTCTTTCCCTGCAGCCACTACAAAAAATTATTTAAAAAAACAAAACAAACCCCAAGATTCCCTCTACATATTAAGATAGGAACAGAAACATATCCACAGGGATTAACACCTGAAATAGTGAACTTCAGAAGCTTATTAATTTGGCCATTATGATGCCAATCAAAGAAAGGGAGCACTGTCACCACTCTGAAGTTCAGAATCAAATCCAAAATTAAAGAGCTTCAGACCTGATGTACCTAGTTAAACTCCCTCCAATCAAAAAGGCTTCATTTTTCAAGAGTCTGAAAATTTGGTCTGCACAACTTGAGACACCCTGAGAGAGGTCATATTTAGAAAGCACTAAGTAGTAGGGGTGTGCAAAATGGCCCGTATTCGGTTCAGGTTCAGCCCAAATTGGGGACAGTGATTCAATTTGTTGATTCGGATCACTGTCCCAATTCGATTCAGCTGAAGATTTGGTGCTGATTCAGAGAATCAGCGATTCAGCCACAGACACAGCTTTAAATGTTTTTTCTAGGTACCTCCAGGTACTAGGCACGGCTTGTGAACGCACCTATTGTAGGGCGGATGGAGCACCCAAGAGGAGCACGGGGGTCACACAAAGCAGCAGATCCCCGTGCCCTGTCCCCACCCCCAGCACCAGCCACTGAGCCAGGTGGGGTGGGGTCCCCCACAACCAGGAAGTGGATTGGAAGTGCTTCTGATCCACTTCTGGGTCTGCTGCCAAATGTACTGGGTACCCCCTATACTCCTGTGGGATGATCTATCCGCTCCACCATCTCAGCATTCATGAGCCACCTGGTACCTTGAGGTATGTAGAAAAAAAACATTTAAAGCTGTGTTAATGGCTGAATCGTCAAATCTTTCCAAATCAATTTGGAGGGTTACGATTCAATTCAGAGACATTAAAGGGTCTCCTGATTTGATTCAGATTTGGCGATTCGGCTGCCGAATCAGGCTGAATCGAATCAGCGACTGAAGTTTCACACAGCCCTACTGAGTAGCTACCATATGGAGTTGGATCTTGTTTCAGGTAGTGCACCCAAGAACTTAACCATTGGTTACAAGTAAGGCAGAAGTTCTCACATAAGCTGCAACTCACAGTTGACTAAGAAATAAAAAGTCAGTTTTTAAAACCTCAATCTCAGCTGGAAATAAATGCACAATGACTTCTTAGTTACAATGTAGCTTGTCATTTGAATATCCCAAGGCACTTCACACTTTGCAGATTATCAGCACTCTCAGCCAGAAGCAACGTTAAGCAGAAAGAGATCCTTAATCTTAAGATTAATAACTCCCCTTTATTAATTCATCTACCCAATGGGTAAATATTCTACCCATTGGGACTCTCCAATGTCCTATGGGTCGAGTACCAAATAATAGGTAAGTGTTTTGTCCCTGCAGAATGAATGACAGAGTGCTAGAAAAAACTGAAGGATTGAAAAAAGGACCAGTGTGGCTGTTAAAGGACAATTTACTTTGACAAATGAGATAGTAGAGTCCTGTGAAATTACCACTAAACATAAAGAAGGGCTATTACAAGGCAGATAAAATGTGCAAGCAAAAAGAGCCAGTGCATGTGCAATGCCTGGCACAGAAAAAATAATTATATTGGTCTGAGTGAAAGGTGAAGGATGATTTCTACCTCTGCTTGTATGTGTATGCATAGATGTAACCCATGTATGTGCAGATCTTTTTATACATACCTATGCATAGAAATATATTGTGCATATTGAGCTGTTCATCTAATTTTGAAGACATTTCATTTCAGTCAAATTAACCTTTAGTTCCAATTAGAAATTCTTAAAAGAAATAACAAGCATCTCATTTTAGAGCTGAGAAAACCTTGAGGAATTCTGAATCCTACAATTGGGATTGAAAGAGGGCAGGAATTAAGCTTATTTGAATTTGCTGACCATCATTAAAGTTTTCAACAACTTCTGAACCCAACTCTTGCACCAGTTAAGAACTTCATAATTTTTCTTGGATCCATTTGCTCTGAGATAACTTCATCCTATTTTCTAATGTAGGCAGTAGTCCTTATAGTTACCTTCAACCATTAAATTTCTAACCCCCAAATAAAATACTAACATGAATATATCTGTTACTCTCATTCATGATAATACAGGCTGAAACAAAGTGTATTCAAGTAAATACGGTATTCAGAATGAAGGTTTTAACCACCAAAACAGCCTGGGTTGTGTGGAGCCCCTTGTCTTATAGTCACATACTAGGAAACAGCATTAAATACATTGTCTATCATCAAACTGCTACATAAAAGCAACCTGTGTTCAGTCATGGAAACCAACTACAAATTCATTTAAATGCAGCTAACATGAAACATGACTATAAAACACATGGCCCATATAGGGCAAACAGGTTAATGGAAACCTACTATAAGGATAGGTTAATGTAACCCATCTGAATAAGATATTCAGTGCCCATTGAGCGCAGTTCCCCTCAGCACTGACTCTTTTTCAAGTCATGGTGAGCCACCCCACTGAATATATTTCAACTTCCTCTCCACCCCCATTTCCAATAATTTCTTGTTTCTTCCCCATCCTTAGATGTCTGGCAAACATTACCAAACTGGGCCCCAAACAGTTCACCCAGGATCAGTGTTCCCTCTAAGGTGCATGCGTGCACAGCCGTGCACAAGTAAAAATCTGGCCATGCACAAACTTTTAAAGGCCGTGCATCCACCTGGAGAGGAGCTGGGTGTGGAGTGCAGTGGAGGCACCAGGGCCAGTGTGGGACACTTACTGAAGGTAAGCTCCTCACTCCTCATGCAGGGCAGGCAGTGGCTCCTCCCCGAGGCAAGGAAGGGACAGAGACAGGGACAGGGGCTGGTGGCTGGCACAGGCTCCATCGGCTCTGGGGAAATGCTCTGCTCCCCTACATCACCCCAGAAAGCAGGGAGGCACATGGCATCAGGGCTGGGGAGTGAAGCAGTTCCCCAGAGCTGGCGGAGCCGGAAGAGCATCACGCGGGGCAGGCAGCAGCTCCTCCCCAAGGTGAGGCAAGGCAGAGACAGGGGCTGGGGCTGGCACAGGCTCTGCCAGCTCTGGGGAAATGCTCCACTCCCTGGCCCTGATGCCATGTGCCTCCTCGCTCCCTGAGGCGATGCAGGGCAGCGGAGCAGTTCTGGGGGAAATCACCATCAAAGTGAAACCACTTGAGGGAAATTATGAGACCTGATGGTCACAAAGTTCAACAATGTGTAGATAACACCTGACTCTCTCCTATATTCATTTCTAACACAGGTAGCAGTGTTATCCAGCTAGTACAGTACCTACCCAACATCAACAAGTACATGATAAACAACTGTTAAAACTAAACCTGAGGAAAACAAAGGTAAGAAACAATGCAAAGCAATGGTAATAAAACATTCTGAGCTAGCCAGAATCATAAGGCCAGATCCTATTCTGTTCTACACTATTCTACCTCCTGGGCATCTCAGTGGCATTTAGGCAACTAAGTGTGATACTATTCCCATGTTCAAGTCCCTGCAAAACCATTGATTCTTCTACTTTTGCAACACTGCTTCATCTTAGCCTTAATGCAACCTAGTTTTAGCTGTACCTCTAAGTCACTAACATACCTGGAAGGAACCCATCTACCTTTTGCATTATGATTTTTACTGACTCATGGCAGAAATAGCTTGTGCCTTGCAGTACTTAGTTCCTGAACAGGAATATGATCTGGCCCATACTATTTTTCTTTAATGATTGTTAACACACAATTTGGTCCCTAGCATAAGAGTCTTTCTGGACTTCCCTGTGTCTAAGGGATTAAATAGTTAATTATACTAGAAAATACTTTTTTCCAATCCGCAGGTAGCAAATAGACTGCATGTAACCTGAACTATGACAAGATGACATGGGCACTTTGGGCAAGAAGATGGAGCTTGAAGAGATGCTCTTCAAACACATGTTTTGATAAGTAGAGAAGAAATTGCCTATTGCTGCTCTCTGAATACAACCTGTAAAGGAGGGATTTCTCTGACTCAATGCTTCCAATTATTCTCTGATATATTTTCAAGATGAGATTAGCATAGAATGATTAATGATTTTGAACATTAAAAGAAAGATCTAATGTTATGCGAACAGAGTTCCTCCTCTCATCAACAAAGAGGGAGGTTATAAATTCCACATTAGTCCTTTACATTCTTTGTACTAGCTTGACTGTAGAAGCTGTGGGATTTTTGTGATGGACAAGTAAGATTAAATATGATTTTCTTTTCCAGCTATAACATTTTTCTTGCCAATAGCTGGGATCAATGAACAGTTTTACCAGCAATTATTTCCCCTTCAAAACCATTGGTTTGACTTGGTTTTAAGAATGCTTTTTGCTGGATTCAGATAAGAGAAGTAAGTATTAATAATCCCATGTTATAAACAGGCAAATCAAGTCACAGTTAAATGATTTAAGCATCTTTCACAGGAAATGTGTCGCATAAGTAGAAATATAACCTAGATCTCCTGCTTTCACTTTAAACCATAAGACCAACATTAGATATAGAGGCTTAAGCTATTCTGCCCACAGCAGTTTGCCTACATTGAATCATATATCATTATGACATATCATAAAATTTAGCTGGAAATTGTTAACAGCTATAGTACCAGGTGGTCAATAACAACACTTTAGGAGGACTCTGAGGGGTATACCTTGATTAATAGATGCAATCAAGTATGGAACATATGAGTGACAAGAAGACCCTTATCTAGACTCCAAGTTTAGAAGACTTTAATTAATTACCTATTCTTCTGGGCTGGGGGGGTGGGGGGGAAGGATCAAGGCTTTCCCCCCACCCCCTTAACCCTATTCATTCACTCTATTTGACTAACCATGAAAGTAAAATGCGACTTGTGCTTGTGAATGATCAAAAGATAATTCCACTTCCCACTTCTTATACCATTTATTAACTAGATTCACTGGTCTCCAGTATTTTCCAGCAAATGGCACTGCTCTAAGCACATGGCTTCTAGAACTGGAAGTAGTACAGCCACATCTGTAAGGCACTTTAAGGGCACTACTGAGCAGGAATTTTTTCATTTTAAGGGGAAAAACCTGAATTTTCTCCTTTAAATGAGAAAAGAAAGGAAAATGGTGGGTTTCCCCTTGCAGGCTAGCAGAGTTCCAGCCTGCAAGGGACAGGGAGGAGTAAGAGGAGAACAGCCAGCAAGGGGCACCATGTGTATGCACGCATGTACATATGTACATGGCCATCAGGCAGCCTGGAGAGCAGCTCCCTCAGGTAAGTCTGGTGGGGGGGCGGAATTGATGCCCCCATAGGGAGGAAGGGAAGAAGTTGGGCAGGGTTGAGCTTGGGGCTACTGCCTAGCCTGGACAGTACTGGGGGCCACAATGTGTGGCCACAGGGTCCGGGTAGGGAGTGCGATGGGGCCACGGGTGGCTCATGCAGGGGCAGAAGGGATTGGCTCCCCACCACTGCGCATAGTCCTGGGGGGCATGATTTGTGCGCAGGGCAGCGGCAGGTGTGGGCTGCATTCCATGCCCTGCTGCCCTGGCCCCAGGATCTTCATGGCCTAGCAGGCAGGACCTAGTGTGTCAGGGCAGAGAGGTGCAAGGAAGCTTGGTGACACCACCACAAGCACCTTGCCACCTGGGAGAGATGCCCTCTTCTTTGTGATGAGGCATCTCTGGGCTCTGTGATAATGCAAATTACATTGAACAAAGGCAGAAGCAGGGCCTTAGGGTACAGATTGTAACATTTTCTTCCTCCTTGTAAAATTACAAAGATTTAATTATTTTTTTAAATCAGCTAAAATTTGGTATCTTCCATGTGTCAAGTAACAAATGTTACCACATGTAACCTGAGACCATGCTCTGGCCTTTGTTCAAGGTAATTCACATCATCACAGAGCCCAGAGACACCTCAGCACAAGAGAGTCCTGCCCAGAAGAGCATTCCATCTTTTACTCTACTGTGAAATATGAACCATCATAACCAGAAGGAAATATAACTACATCCTGCTTGCCACCAAACAATTTTGAGGTAAACAGACTATTCCAATTTTCCTCTGAGCCTAACCTGCATAAAAGGAACTGTTCCAAACAGAAGATTTTACCACACCTTTAACTATCCTATGAAATATGAACTTTCATTTCTACCTAGTAAAACTTTTACAATCACTTCTCCTATGCATGAAGAAGGGTGCTTGTGCCCAAAATCTTGCATTAAAGACACTTTATTGGAAAAATCTAGTTCGTGTAATAAAAGATATCACCTCTATCACGACTTCTGATTCCTTTTGCCACTAGACCAATATGGCTACAACCTTGATACCTTAGTGACTGAGGCACTGGTAGGCTTCCATATTGTTTTAAAATCGTAACTATATAAATAAAACACTGTGTTCAACTGATATTATATATATATATATATATATATATATATACACACATATACACACACACACACATATATACACACACATATATATACACACACATATACATATACATATATATATATAGCGGTGTTTCATTTTAATCACAGAAAAATGCAGATGGGGGAGGGGGGGTTAATCAGAGAATTTGCGATTTTAAAACAGAGAAAACCCAGATCACTGTGATGAGTGACAGTGCCAAATAACTTGTCTTGTGCTAATTAACTTGTCTATATCACTGCATGGATACTAGGCCTGTGCAAAGCAGGTAGTATTCACTTCGGATTTGGATCCAGCCACTTCAGGAGACAGTGATTCGATTTGGTGATTCGAATCACTGGCCAAATCGATTTGGGACAAATCTGACTTCATGTTTTGACTACCGCCGAAGCAGCCGAATCTCTGAATTGAGCAGGCCCCATCCCCCACCTGCTCTCCCAGCCCTGGCAATGGCTGCTCTGCCTGGGCCCAGCATCCCGGCATAAAAACAAAACAAAACCCCACACTCACCAGCTCCTGCCAGGCAGGTAGCAGTCCCTGCTGCCCACCACTGCCCCATGCTGGGCGGGGGGGGGGAGGCTCTGCCATGAGCCCCCAGAGGCTGCTGCAGCAGCCTGTGAATGCAGGTTTTTTTGTTTTTTGTTTTTTTTTTTTAATTGCTGGGATTTTGGGGCGGGGCGGGGCAGCCATTGATGGGACTGGGAGAGCAGGTGGGGGTGGTGGGGTGGTCAGGGGGGAAGGGGGAGCAGGCAGGGGATGGATCCTGGTGGGGGTCCCCCCATGGACTCCCTCCCTACCCTTCTAGCTCCTCCTCCCCACCCCCTACTTACTGGCATGGAGCTCAGGTCCAGCTCCCTGTGGCAATGAACAGGGACTGCCCGAGTCCCCAAATCTTTCCCAAATCTTTTCTGAAACAATTTGGAAGCTTCAAAATCAATTTGGATCTTTTTATCGGTCTCTCAATTCGATTCAGATTTGGAGATTTGGCTGCTGAATTGGGCTGAATCTCTCCCAAATTGAATCAGCACCCAAAGCTTTACACAGCCCTAATGGACGCAGTTGCCTTACTTCTGATTTAGCGAACCGTTCTCCTGGGAACCTCTTCTGAAGCACAGCAGATTTCCAGTGTAGATAGCTTAATTATTTCCAAATAATAAATGTTGGGGATGGACAGGTGTTAATTGGACAATTAATGCACAAATGATAAGAATACAGAGCAACTAGGACAGCCCAGATATTTTGCAAACATTTAAAGCAGGAGAGGACCCAAGGCAAAAATAAATTTCCTGTTACAGGCATGGTCAAACCTGAGGTAAAGATCTGCTACAAAGGATTGATTCAGGTTCCAATTTCTGCCACATATTAGAATATTCAGGTCTGGGCACAACAACATATAAAGCTTAATCGCTTTCTTTCATATTAAACAAAACTGGGAGACATAGTACAGCTTAATAAAAGTGCTGACATGCATTTTAACTGGGAGATCACAGGGGCTTTTAAACACTTTGAAAGTAATAAAACCAAGCCATTTTAGGAGGAATAAAATAAATGACTAAAAGGAACATTTTGAGTCGTATAAATACAACAAGCAGCAGCCGGGAGTAGAATAAGCTATTTATTTCTATTCATTAGAAATGACTGAAGAACTCATTTGTGGTTTGGCTTGAGTCCATCTCTCATAGGTTTCATGGTTATTCCTAACTTGCAAAAATAAATAGCTTTTTCTGCTCCCCACTATGACATATTTAGGGCCAGACACTGTCTTTCAGAAAATGTTTAAAAATGGCCATTCTGCCTGATTATTGCATGCTATAATTTATTATATATATTTATGAAGGTGCCTATCTCTGACACATTCAAATTTCATTTACATAATTAAATAAAAAAATAAGAATATTTACCTACAGAGGAAACGATCTGTACCAATTTACTTCAGATAGAACTGGGAACTTACCAATAAAGTGACTGCTTTCTGCAGGGGAATACACAACATGAGTTACCACCCAGTGTTATAGGAAAACAAAGTAAAACAAGAAAAAAAATGCCTCCTGTAATAGTACTCCAAAATATAGCGGCAGACTTCTTTCAGAAGTGAACTATGGTATAAGCAGAAGACCAGCACTGAGAATCCCTAATGTCTCTTTAAGACAAACAGCAGAAGTGCCTGGTGTTGAAAGTAAGAGAAAATACTTAAAGTGTGTGACCTTGAATTAGCAGGGAGACCAACAAAATGACGTACATAAGACAGGATGAAATTGTTGATTCTTTTTCACAACACATGATCCAAAACAAATGCCAACAATATCCTAGAAAATTATGTCCTTTCAAAAAAGTACTAACTTCACTCTTAAACATATGCTCAATGGTCAGCTGGTACCCAGATCTTTATATGAAACTAGATTAGAAAATCCTCAGTTTTTCAAAGGCCCTCACATGCTGCCAAACCACATAAGTTTCATTATAATCATTTTTCTTAAAATCAGATTTTCCTAAATAGGAATTGCATCATTATGCCAAAAACCAGGGATCCCAGCATACTGCCAAAATGTATATTCTGAGACAGATTATCCCAGAAAATATATTGTTTAAATGTACCATCTCATAAATATGTGGAAAATTCAAGAGAAAATAGTTCTCTCTGGGTTATTCAATAGTAGAGAGAAGACAGTATTGGTGAATCCATCAACAGGTTTACAGGATGAACATTAGAGCACAATGAAAAAAAAATGTAACAGATGCCAGAGCTTGAAACCTGGATAGTTAAAGCATTTCCACTAACACTAGGAAGGTGGTAGATAAGTGCATATGGCACTTTGTCTGATCAGGTAGTAGCCAGTGCTAGCATCAATTATTTATGTTGGGGTTTTTGTACAGTTATTTACACCAAGTCAGAACACTCTATATATAGTTCTTAAGGCCCTGAAGTGGCATGCAATGAAGGCTGTAGCTTTTTCTGTTATGTCAATTAGCTAATTGTGATGCTTGGTTTTAAGCCTTTACAGTTTGCCCAGATAGACACCGCACCACGGCAGAGTACAGAAATCCAGGTGAAAACAACTGCAGCATGCCTTTCAGTTCACTTGTTTTCTGCCTCCTGACAGCAAAAGACAATGTGATAAAATAGGATAAACTGACTTCAGAATCATGGAAATCCAGCTCTGCTACCAGCTAAATTTAAGGCCTCAAGCAAGTCAGTGAAATGTCAATTCTTCAGTTTTGCTATTTCTTTTCAAAGGAGTTAGTCATCTTTATGAAGAATTAAACATTTTTCAGATGAGAGACAGTATGTAAGGAAAAAGTCTTAACATTAATTTTATTCAAAGTTTACTTTAAAGAAAATGATCTCATTATTTAAACATTTTCTTTTTCATTAGACAAAATTATTCTGTGTCAGTTGATACATTTGGGAAGTACTCCAAGAAGTATTAATCCATAAAAGGTCAACAAAAAGTTATATTTCATATTTGGATATCTAAATTACTTGACCCTTATTTATTTTTTCTAATTTTGTATTGCCACATTAACTAAAAGGCCATTTTCCAAAAAGGATGGAAGACCTCTGGCTTTAAAAGATATTTATTTTGTTGTGTAACTGTACAATAACAAAATTCCTCTAAAGAGGTAAAGTCATGTAATACAAACAGTAACTAAATTAAGAATTTAACATCATCAATATTGTAGCTGAAGTCACATTGGTATAATAACTATTGAAGTCTTAAAAAACCCCCGCAAAAAACCAAACATTCTGGCAGGGTGAACAGAACAGATGTTCAGCCTGCAGCCACTCCCTCTTCCCTGCTCCCCTCACTTTTGTGAGACTGGGGTAACCCCAATCCGAGGAAAGCATAACCTGCTCCAGTCCTGCTGCTGGAATAGTGGGGTAAAGCTTTCACACTAGGGACTAAACCTGACAGCAAAGCTGCAACCCATGCTGTGCACTGGGGGGGATCTGGTTCAAGGAGTAGGCAGTGGATTTAAGGTGCTTTTGCCTCCACTCAGCTTCTGACAGCCAAATAGAGGGAACGGCGAGGCAAAGCCCCTGACCTGCTTCTTAATCCAGAGCCCCTGAAATGAGAAGGAAGCAGGGACTAGCTTATGACTGCTCCCCTTCTCCCCACCCAGTTTATGGGAGGGGTGGGAGCAGTTGCCCTCCAAGCCTTCTCCAGATCAGAGTGACCCCAGGCTGTGGAAGGCAAAGCAGCCTTTCCCTGTGGCTCCACTTCTCCTGGTCCCTGGGAGGAGCTGAGCCAGGGGAAAGCATGCAGACATTCAGTCTCCTGAGAGAAACTCTCCCAGGAGCAATTTCTCTCTCATTGTAATCTGGATATTTTTCTCGGAATAGCCATTTTTACTCTGGGAGAAAAAGCTAGAACATCTGTATACATGAGGTTTCTACCGAAGAGTAGTGATTCCCCCAGAACTAAAAGACTGAACATCTGCATGTGGCCAAAGAGATGGGTAATTTCTATTTGGGGGGGGGGGGTCTGTTTCAAGGCTTGAATGGGGGTGGGAAATGGGAGAGATGGCATAATGGAGTGTAAATAGAGGGTTCCAAGCACCTGACTGCTAAGATAAAAAGATACATGTTATGGGGGGAGGGGAGAATCAAGTAAAACGCGTTGAATTTAGAGTTCAACTTTCTCAGAGTAACACTATTTACTGCAACACATTATCAGATGCCGAGTTCCTGACCTTCTAGACATTTTGGGGGATGTAAAAGGATGCTTACAAATTAATAATCACATTTTTAGAAAAGGGATACAAAAATGTTTTAAAAAAATCTAATTTTTCAAAATCAGAATTCAGTGCTCTCCTGATAAGAGTATAAATCTCCCATCCATCTTTGCCTCTTACCTGATGTTTGTTACTTCAGATTTATTTTATTCCTCTATTTCCCCTCCTAAAATTGTTTTTATCTTGTCTATTTAGATAACTAGGTCTTATGGGCAACAACTGTTTTCTTTTTGTTTCTAAAGAGCCTAGCTTAAAGAAGCCCTAAGTCCAACTGGTAACTCCAGAGACAATTGCATGATTAGCTTTATAATATATATATTTTTATTATTCAAAATTTAGAAGCATGGCAAATAAAGCTGAATACAAAAAAAGTCACCTCTCGTGCGTATATACCAGAGGTGGGCAAAAAATGACCCACTGTTCGGATATGGCCTGCCAGGCCATTCTATCCAGCCCACAAGGCCCCTCCAATATACAATTATTACCAGCCTGTGGCTGCCCCTCTGGAAGACTCACATGGAGCACAATGGCGGGCAACTGGACAACTGGCCAGTAGCTGCAGTGCCAGGAGTCCCACATGGAGCCACGGAGTCAGCCTCGGCCAGCCCAGCAGCATGTGCTCCTGGCTGCAGCGCCAGGAGCCCCATGTGCTAGCATGGAGCCAACCTGGCCAGCCTGATGGTACATGAACCAGGAGTTGTGGGAAGTCAGATGCTATCGGGCTGGGAGGGCTCCATGCCACCATGCAGCTCCCAGCACTCCTTCTGGGAGTTGCATGCCATCGGGCCAGCTGAGCTGGCTCCATGCCTCTACATGGGACTCCTGGCACTGAAGGTAGAAGATGTGCACCATTGGGTCAGGTTAGGCCAGGCTGGCTCCGTGCCTCCATGTGCAGCTCCCTGCTGGAGTGCTGAAAGCCCCGTATGGAGGCAGGAAGCCAGTCTGACCTGGCAGTGCACAGCTCCTGCTTGCACTGCTGGGAGCCCCACATGCTGGCACAGAGCCAGCCTGGTCTGATTCAAAGGTGTGCACCAGTGGGCTGGGTCAGGCCGACTCCATTCTACCACATGTAGCTCCCAGGACTCAACTGGAACCATGCACTGCAAGGGGGATTCTACCTGCCACAGGTCATGAGCAACCCAAGGGCCTGCTGCATGCTGTTGCTGCCACTGGCAGTGGGGGCTGTGTGCCATGGGGGGCCCACACCCACCTATAAACCCCACACCTACCCAAACAGACTTCCACTCCCACCCACAAACCCTACACCCACCCACAACCCCCCAAACTGCACCCCCACACACCCTTTCACAACACCCCAACCCTCCCCACAAACCCTACACCCACCCATACACCCTCATATCCCTTCACAACGTCCTCCCACAAACCCTTTACACAAAATATACAAGAGTAAGATTTTATTCTGAGTTATTATGCAATCACCTCTATATACACTACACAAACACATGTAAATAAGGACAAAATATTTTTGAAATAAAATTAAGACAGGTTATAGCACATGTTTGATTTTTAGTATATGGTTTGTTTTTGTTTCTGGTTCTAAGATGGCAAACCACCCTCCCAAAAGGAATACTTGTGGGGGGCAAGGAGAAGGACTTCGAGCAGCAAAGGTCAGGGGTTTATGGGTGAGACTTTCAGTCCCAAGATGGTGGTCAGGGCACAGGATACCTGATAAGGGGTGGGGCTAACCTTGCTCCATTAGCAGCTGTCTAGTTGAAATAATTGCCCACACCTGTTATAAATTATCATATGCTCCTTACAACTGTGATCATCCCCCCCGCCCCCTTACATATACTTGAGTGCCTACGGTCATTTTAACCAGTTAACCAAAGCAGGCAGCATTTGATTCAGATTTGGCCTTATTCAGGGGACACCGATTCCATTAGCTGGTTCGGATCACCATCCTGATTCAATTCTGATTTGAAGAATCAGAGATTCGGCCATAGACACAGCTTTATATGTTTTTTCTATGTACCTTGAGGTACCAGGTGCGGCTTGTGAATGCTGAGATTCTGGGGCAGATGGAGCATCCCACAGGACTGCAGGGGAGTCCCCCAAGTGCTTGGTGGTGGACCCAGAAGTGGACTGGAAGTACTTCTGACAGAGCCAATCCCTCTGATCAGCTGAAGGGGGACCCCAGATGCCCCCCCCCCCAGACCCAGAAGGCACCAGTTGCTGAGCTGGGGGGCAAAGGGGGTCCCCCACGTGCTCAGCAGAAATACTTCTGGTCCACTTCCAGGTCTGCTGCCAAGTACACAGGGAACTCCCCCGTGCTCCCATGGGATGCTCCATCTGCCCCATCATCTTAGTATTCACGAGCTGCCTGGTATCTTGAGGTATGTAGAAAAAACATATAAAACATCTATGGCTGAATAGTCAAATCTCTCCAATTCAATCCGGAGAAATTAAAGGGCCTCCTGATTCAATATGGATTTGGAGATCTGGCCACCGAATCGGGCTGAATCTCCTTCAAATCAAATCAAATCAATGACCAAAGCTTCACATAGCCCTACTAATTAACTCTACTATAAGATAGTACAGTCCCCAACAGTACTCTCTCACAGCAATGTAATTAACTGTGCTGAAATGCACATGTAGACAGTGACTGGGCAGGGCCAGACTCCTGGCTGCCACCTAGTAGCAGGGTCAGCACCCTCATGCCCCAGCTAGCCCCACCACCACCTGCTGCCACCATCTAGAGCCTGGAGCTAAC
This sequence comes from Alligator sinensis, assembly GCF_000455745.1. Taxonomy (NCBI): domain Eukaryota; kingdom Metazoa; phylum Chordata; order Crocodylia; family Alligatoridae; genus Alligator; species Alligator sinensis. The sequence goes on along the minus strand of NW_005842673.1, from coordinate 848,109 downwards.
CCCCTATGCTCCCCACCAGCCCAGGCCTGCTCTGCCCCAGCTCAAATTGCTGCTGTCCCAGGTACACATGTAGACACTGCACTCAGGAGCAGTTTACTCCAGCTCAAAGAGCTCTAGTTTACTGCTTCATCTTAATTTCACATGTAGATGCAACCAAGAAAAGGTAAGTGGAAGTACATCACTAGGTGGTGGTTTAAAAATACAGCAGAACTGCTGCATCATCTGGCCTGCTTTGTTCCAAAGGAAGTGCACAGTGAGGATACACACATTTGTGTCTTGTGACCTGGGGCTTCTTTAATATTTCCTCCAACCAAAAATGATTTTGAGTTTGCATAAAATAACCGTACCTTTTAATGTTCAAATCATAAATGAAATATTTTAATCTGAGCCAGTCACAATAAACAGAATCGTAGATATCTACTTTAATTACAGCATTGGGTTTTGACCCATCCATTCTGATTTGGAAGTCAGTATTTTTTCTATTACAGTTAAAAGAAAATAAATATACCATCAGCAGTAGGCCCTTATTGTGTCATTTGATTTTCAGGCACATTTGTGAATTGTCTTCATCTTCCTAGATGCACTAACTTTGATCAGTCTTGATTTTCTTAAATTGTCCCAACCTTTTTCTTCTTTCTTTTTACACATATAAAATACTGCCAGTGGCTTCTGTTTGTTTAGTGAAATCTATGTTATCATTTTCCCTATTTAAAAAGAGTGAATTAATATTTTTTTTAAAATTTGTTTAGTGCCCCATTTCCTGCCCAATATGTTCTAACAGCTAATAGTGTTTTAATTTCTGAATAGTCTATGAAATAATCCTTGTGCATAAAATAGCTTAGAAATTATAAGTTTCTTTAAAAGGAATAGTCACAAGTAACATACAATGTGCTGAATTTAAAGAAATAATGGCCAGCTCTGTTATGATTACATTGCTGGTATTGGAAGTGACACTCTTTTCATTTAAATATAACACTAAATGTAACAATGTAGGCAAAACATTCACAACAGTTGACCACTGTTTAGGTGACTTACTACAAACATTAAGTTTGAAAACTTTAGCCTTTGTTCTGTTTAATCATAAGCCACATAGTAATACATTATTTATTTTCTAATACACAGGCCATGTATTTAGAATACTAGTGTCTGTTTTCCTTTGACTGTTCTTAACTTCTGGGTATTTCAACAGTCTTTAAACTGCCAAAGTTAACCAAGATGCTCCTAAACATGTCATTGACTACACTGTAAAGTAGCAAAATGTTAACCGAAAGGTGTTTGTACATAGAAAATAAGTCTATTGGCCTTCTCAATTAGCTTTCTGTCAACTTCAAGGAGATCTAAAATCTTTATTTATTTATTTACATGTAAAATAATTCTTCAAATCTAAGTTTCTCATCTCATTTTATTTTACTCACGCTTTAGTACTGCTTAAAGATTATGATTTAAAAACAGGATCTTTAGGTTCACAATCCATTTTTCTCCTAGCTTATTTCCCTTCCAATGTTATCAACCTATACTCAATTTCTTCACAGGTTATTATTGTGAAGAAAGAATTATAATGTTGTTTTTTGTCCAAAAACCCTGAGAAATGACTCAGCATGCCATTGTGAATGTGAGCAGCCAATCAAACACAGTCTTAAAAACACTTTACAGCAAATATGTCAATTACTCCCAAAACTTCCCAGAGAGGTATATATTAGCATTATTGTTTGTACAGTGCTAAGTGAAATGTAAGGGTGTTGTCCCCACATTAATTTTAGGCAGCTCCTAGAGCTCTTAACCCCTGGAAAATATCTGAAATGAGTTCTAAGCACAGTTTAGGTAGCTTAAATTTATGCCACTGCATGGAGGTTTATCCCTGATCCATGTTACCCAACGCATGTTACAATAATGCGTGGCCACTCTCCACAGATGAGCCGCCCTAGTAACAGTCCTCCAGCATCACAGGATGCAGTGTCCCTTCTCCACCCTCCTGTTCTGGGTGGACATCTTTCCACCTTCTGAACTGCCCAGGGGGTGGTTCTGCCTTTTCAGGGACCTACTGCCCCTGCTCCAGGAAGGAAGCCCTAGCTCATGGGGAACTGATCTGGCCCCCTATCTTGTTTTCCCCATCACTCCCCTAGATCCCCAATCCCTGTGACCTTGTTAGCCACATCAGGTAGTGGAGGCTCCTTTCCCCTCTCTGCTGTTGAGCTGCCTTTTGTGCCTGTGTGGTTGGGATGTGTAAGGCAAAGGATAGCTGTGGGAGGAAGAGGAAGACAAGATAAGACAAGAATCCTCAAAACAAATAGGATGGCTGGCAGGAAGAGACACATGGAGTACTCTTTGGTCTCTAAATGTCTTACAGCACCCCCATAAGGAGGTATTTGAGGGAGGGAGAGTGGAACATCGAGGACTTCCAAGTAACAACTCACAGAGTTGCCTTTCCTCTGTGCAACTTATGACTATGGAGAGGAGAAAGTATCAAGATTTGATCTTAAAAAATCATAACCCCACCGTCAGTCTGATTATATTTTGTATGCTGTTTCCTTTTTGTTTGCTTTTGTACAAAAATATAACATCAAGCTTCAATATAAAGGGCTGCATCCATTTAAATTAATGTTTCCCCAGCACTTTTAGCAAACACACTGAGCACCATCTAAGAATGGAAATGTTTCTAGGATACTGCAATTTGTCAGTTATTTTTTAATGCCATTCTCCAACTGCAAATGAAGCAGCACCAGCAGCAGTTCATTACTGTTAAACACTTTCACTGATTCTGCTGCTCTGGGTTTCTCTGGCCTGCTGATTCCCAAGAAGTTATCTAAAATGGTTCATTAATCTGTTAGAGACAAACTGATGCCTTCAAAGAAGCAATGTACTCCAGAGAGTACAAATCTCCCACAGATATGTTCCTATGAGTATTTATATATCATGGTCTAATACACCAGAGACTACATCCCGTACCTCAGACTAATGTTTTTCTTTCCTGTTTACATATAATTCTTTTAGGAATAGACACAAAAATATCTGGTTTAGCTCTACTTCCAGCCCAATAATCTGTTGAATCTTGCAAACTTATGCAGAGATTTCATGAGGGTTGAACAGTAAAGAGCATGAAGACAGAAAAAGACACAAGAGCAGCATCTTCTCATGTAGGCTTTTTCCAAGGTTTTAAATACTTATTTTTTTTCTTTATACAGAATGTTCTGGGCTTATTCACTGTGAAATGTCACATGCTGCAGAGAGCTGACAGCTCCAAAGTAAAAGGACAATTTTAAGTATCGTTTCTTTCATAGTGATGACAAGTCTGTTGAAACTGATAGAAAGTCCAGTTTACACATCAGCCCAGCATTTCAGCAAAGGGAATACATTTTGTGTAGGTACGTCCAAGAGAATAAGTGATGTATTCACATGCAAAAGAAATGCATGTGGATTATTCTTTAGAACATAAAATCTGCAAAGAACAATAAAGTTATTTCAGGTGGGAAACTATTATATATTTATGTAAATATCATATCTATGTACTTGGTACACCCCTATAAATAAGGGTACATCCCTATAAATAAGTACAAAAGGACAATTTTCTTGCCATTTTCCAGTTGGTCTCATTTTGGAACCAAGAGTTAAAGTTTTTTGTGTTCACATATTTATGATTATTATGAGGCAAAACCAGCACTGGAATTATGCCAGACTAACCCAAGGCGAGGTCCATTACCTTGTAGAACAGAAGGTCGAAAAGCAAGCTCTATTAGTTTTATTAACTATATTTCAACATTGATTTATATCAACATTGAAATATAGTTGGTATATACATAGTTTGGGTGTGTACACACATGCACACCAGTAGGAAATATGTAAATTTCAGATAGATTAGTGGATCTTTATTCATTACACCCACTTTTATAATCATCGAGCATTAGTGAGTATGGGCATACACAAACCTCGCCCCCCTCCAACACAGATGCAAAGCGAGAGCGTGCTATGATGCAAGGCCACGGATTAAGAAACCCTCCAACCCTGCACACTGAAAAAGCTCTAAAAGTATTCTCTACACTGCTTACCAACCTGAACACTGGGCAGTAAGGCTGCACAACACTTTGGCAGCCATTTCATTTTGGAGGTGTTTCAGCCTGTTTCAGTGCCCAAAACACCAAATCCAAACCAAAATGGAAGGCTCTGAAACATCTCCAAAACGGAACGGAACCATCTGAAATGTTTCAGAAAATTTCAGAGTTTTGGAGCCAGGTTTGCAGGGAAAAAGAAACTAAGAAGAGGGAGGGAAAAGAGGGGAGGAAGGACTGCTCTGATATTGACATCTAAAGCTGGCCGGTGTCTGCAATCTGTCCCTGAGGTCCCTTCCAATCCCAGTGCTCTGGGGGAGAGATGGCAGCCTGCTGTCATCCCGTGCACAGATCCAGGGGCGCGTGGCCCCCGGGAGGAGTCTGGCACAGCCCCACAGCCCTCCCAGGGGGTGTGGGCCCCTGGATCTGCATGCAGGATGACAGCAGGCTGCTGCTGCTGGCTGAGGCCAGTGTCAACACCTGAGTCTGCTCAGCGTAGCTCACACTGAGTGCCGGAAAAAACCCAGTGCTGGTGCTGGCCTCAGCCAACAGCGGCAGCCTGCTGTCATCCCATGCGCAGATCCAGGGGCCCACACCCCCTGGGGGAGGAGTCTGCCACAGCCCTGCAGTCCTCCTGGGGGGGGGGGGGGCACAGGCCCCCAGATCTGCACACAGAATGACAGCATGCTGCTGCTACTGGCTGGAGCCAGCAGCAGCACCAGTCTTCCCAGAGCTTGGCATGGGCTGTGTCAAGCAGTGGTCCCAGCCAGCAGCAGCTATACATGCTGTAAAGCATAGAAAGCCCTTTTCCCCCACATGCCCCCAAAACAAACTCCTCCCTATCCCCAAATGTATAGGCTTATCTCCTGCAAAATGTCATTTGTTATATTACTATTCTTGTCAATTTTATCACCATCTTCCCAATGACTGGAAGAGCCATATGGCCATAGCTACTGTTACTGTGAGACAAAGACTGAAAATAGCAGTTCATATTAGTCTATGTTGCTTATTTTATATTTTTACTTGTTAGTGTTACTTGCAGTGGAGCTGGTAGAAGTCCCTTGATTGAAAAATATTCCTGTTTCATTTAAGCAAAACTCATTATACAAAAATGTTAATTTCAATGAAAAAAAATCAACATAGAAGCAGGAAAAACTCTAAATGAATGGATTCTGGTTCCAAAACTTAAATAAAAAAATGTTTTGGTAGAAAATGTCCATGTTAAAGCAAAATTTAACCAACATTTTTCCAAAAAATTGTTACATGAAGTTAGCAAAAAAAAAAATTGGTCCATTATAGTTTTGATATTTTCATCTTTTCTTCCTGATTTGACAATTGGGATATTGGAATTTTTCTCAAGACAGAAATTCCATTGATATTGATAATGCTGTTTTCCTCAGTAGAGATGAAAAACAAGCTAGCAACAAGATAGTTTGGTTGATGTCTTTGAAATGAAAATGCAGGTTGGTGTGTCATCCTCCTGAGAGATAAAGTCTGAAGAAGTAGGAGTTCTTCAAGCAAAGTGTTTGCAGACCTGGACCCTATTTCATTTTAGTCTCCCTTGCTCTATATAGCTCAGAATACCCTTCTAATAATGGAGGTTGCTCTTACATATGAAAGAAAGAACTTTTAAACTCTCAACTAAGAATCCATTTGTAGAACCATTGTACTGTAGGTGATGGCAATCTAAATAATCTTTGAACACTCAACTATATCAATTTGCCTTTACTTATTCTTCCCTTTCTGTCTTTATTGTAGAGCTATCTGACATCACCAAAACACCCTGCTCTACTTAATACTTCATACTCATTCATGTTTCCTTTCTAATTATTGCCTAGATAATTCTTTCTGGTCTGCTGTCACAAACCATATACCCTTAACATGTCTGAGATGCTACGAAACTAATCAGTTAAAGTGGTTTTAGAGTCGATATGCTTTGTTCCTTCTTTTTTGAGACCCTCCCTAATTATGAGTCACCAACATCTTTTTCACTGCTAAAACTTCCTCTTTTATCCACAAGCTTTTCTAATTTCTTTCTTTTTGGAAAACTTTTCAGTTGCTCTCATTTTTATATATCAATTCTCAGGAACATACTCCTACAATCCAAGCTGATAAGAAGCCCTCTTCGTGGTGTGGATATAATCTCAGGCTTTTTTCAAATCTATTTCTTTCTCCATATTTCTGTATCTTTCCCATAGCTGAAGCCTGGCTTGTAGATTGACTGTTTCCTAGAGCCCCATTCATTCTTTTTTTTTCTGAGCAGAGGAAACAGAATGTATTAAACATTCAGTAGCTCCCTGGTAAACCCACATACTTAGCCAAAGGCTTTCCCATTTCCCTTGCTTCATTTATTATAGTTCTGAGACAAAATTCATCTGGGTCTGATATTTTATCAGCTTTTAAATAGCCTTATCTGTCCCAGTAACAGTAAAACCCTTCAAAATCTTATGGTCCCTCTGAAAATTGTACTGTATCTCTATCTGCAAGATGTTTGTTTCAGTTCTATGAATATGAAGGGAAGAAATTTTCACCTTACACATTACAAACTAACTATTACCAACCCCCCTCCCCATGCACACACAGCTCTTTTTCATAAATAGCTTTAACTATTAGTAACTTTGGTACAGCATGTCATATTTATTTCCTTCTACTACTATGAAAGAGCTACAGGAACAAGCAGAGTCAACGCCAGAGATGAATAGCTCAGTGCCTATCACATATCTAAGCGTGATTAGAGTTGTCAACATTAAAGACTGTGTAGTCTCTAGAGAGACCCAGTCCAGTAGGTGCAAAGCCCTTCTAAAGCACATATCCATGACTATAGCAGCATCAGCAGCTTCTTTAATTGAAAAACACATCATGGGGAAGAGATGGTTCTTGTACTTCCTTTTAGGTAACAACCTAAAGAACTCACACAAGATATAGGAGACCTGGATGCAAAGCCATACCTCTCACATATCCCAGGAGACTGCCCTGACCACTTGGTAAAAAATTGTAGGATACAAGTAGTCTGAATTCCTCCTTGAAGCTGTTCTACTTCACAAAAAAAATTCAAGACCAATTGTTAAACACAAGTAGCCTAGCGGCCCCTTGCCCTAAAGACCATTTATGTACTTAATCCTATGACCGATCAATGTAAAACATCCTGTGCTCTGCCCATGACAATACTTAAGTTTTTTTGTGAATTTAGACCCAAGTGACAGAGCTGCTTTATCACTAAAGCTAAATGACATCTTCTCATCAAGCACTAACATTACTGAAAAATGAAGTTTGGTCATCCCCAAACTACTGACAATTATTAGCTGAACTGAGAAAATCTTTCTGGCTACAAAAGAAGTTTATTTGGAATTAAATTCACAGAATTCGTGGAGGATGAAGAGATGGTCATAGCTTTGGTGCTCCCTTTTCATTTAATTGACTAGTTGTTTGGTTGGAGTGCTCACCCAGCATGTGGCAGAAACAGGTTCAAGTTCCCTGTTCTGTCTGAGGGCCTTGTTACAAATTAGTTTTAGGCTTCTCCTGGGGCTCTTAATATGTTGACAATCCAGGAGTTCACAACTAAAACAAGTTCTAAGCACCCTTTAGCACCTTAAAGTTACATCACTCCAGCAGGTTTCTCTCTGATCTGCCACCCAGCTTATGTTCCATTAATGTGTTGCCACTCCCCACAGATACACAGACAAAATTTCCACTCCCTGAACTCTACTGCTCAGGGGACAGTTCTCACACCAAGGCAACTCCCTCTCCTGCCCCCGAGGATGTAACCTTCCCATCCCCAGGGGCACAACCCCATCCAAACAGCCTGCAGAGGGCATGCCACCTCACCAGGTTGCAGGACATGGATGGGTCTGGGAATGGGTCTAGGGTTGGGGGCAGGGAGACAAGGTAGGGAGACAGATCAGGTCCCCAGTGGAGCTTCCTTCCTGGGGTAGGGAGAGTAGTTCCCCCCTAAATCTCCTTTCTTCACCACTCCCACTTCCCAGACACCTCTGGAAACACAACCAGCACCCCCCACATTTCAATCCCAAATCACAATTTATTAAAACATGAGACCTTTAATTTACTTCCTATTCATTTCTTTCTCTCTTTTTTTCCTCACTTTTTATTTTATCCCTCAATGGCTGGCTGACTATTTCCCCATTCTTCCCCCCACCTCTATTTAGGGTAAGCACCAGTCCTTAATTGGGAGGGACAATCCTGGAATGGGAACCTCATGTCTCAGTCCTGGGCTACATGAATCTAAGAATGTATTTGTCTTTGATTCACAGCATTTTGCAGGGATCCATGGGAAATGGCAGGTTTCCCCTTGCAGGCTGCCAGTGTTTCACCGGACAAGAGCAAGACACAGGAGTGCCACGTGCATGTGCATGCCCAAACACATGCACATGTCTGGGAACACAGTCATGCAGTATAGAAAGCAGCACCCTGCAGGTAAGTCTACGGTGGGAGGGGGTCAGACAGAAAAGAGAAAGAAATAAACAGGAAGTAAATTGAGGAAAGTCTCTCATGTTTTAATAAAGCAGATTGAGGCCCCCCACAGTGAGAAAGGGAGTGGGGCAGGGGGTGCTGCCCAGCCAGGGTGGTGCATGGGGCCGGAGTGTGTAGTGCAAAAGAGCTGCAAGCAGCTCATCCAGGGGGCACAGGGCATGGGGGTGTTGGCTCCCCACCACTGTGCACACTCCTGAGAAGGCATGGGGACACATGTCCCCCCAGATTTGTATGTGGGGTGGGGATGGATGCAGGCTGCCTGCTGCAGATTCAGGGCTCCCCGCCTTGCTGCCCTCTCTGCAGAAGCCCCATGCCTGCCACAAGCCCACCTGGCAGCACCAGGGGTGGCAGTGGCATGGAGTTGTGCCCACCACTGTTGCTCTCGCTCCTGGTCAGGTCCCTGCTCGCCAGTCCTCTAGTGGCAAGTCACAGCTGTGCAGGTGGGGGACAGTCAGAAAGTTTTTAGCTCTAAAGCATGACTGCTCTAAACTTGAGCACTAACACTGATTAACATCTGAGCAGCTAAAATTATCATGTGCAACAAGGCCCTGAAGCTCCCACCTTGCAGTAAAGCACCATAACCACCAAGTTACTGGGAGCTAATAATCTCACTTGTGGAAACTGGTAACTTAGTATAAACAATTAAATATTCCCTGGAACAGAAACTGGAATTCATGGACTAGAAATTCATGCTGCTACTTCTTGCTGCTGCATATGCCCCTGTAAGTATGCTTTGGTGAGTGGTGAAATGCCCCAGTCCAGGGAAACTTCCATTTCCTTGCTTCTCCTAGTTCCTGGAGTGCTGGAAGACCCAAGGTAGAACTAGAAGAGGGGAGGCACTCTGGCCAGCAGCCAGAGCATTTCCCGGGAGGACGGAGCCTCCATGTCTACCAGCATATGTTCATTTCGGATGCACCACGCTGCTTTTTTTTTTTTGTGGCTTTTTTATTTATTTTTTTACTACCAGGATTTCCCAGTATCAATTTTTTCCCTGCACTGCAAATGCACAGTGTGGGGCACATTTTAACAAGCCAGATGTGTGGTTTGCGGCACCACAAACCACATGTACCTGCATGTCTGGATCAGGCCCATGTGTCTAAATTTTCAAGTGAGTGTACTCACCACTAGAACACCAAGCTAGAAACAGAAATGCTCTCCTGTTTCCTGCATAAATAAATATATAAGTACTTTGTACAAATGCAATTGCTTCAACCAGAGGGCACCTCTAGAAAGAACATCAAAATATCACATAGGTTGAAGGTTAGGAGACTTAGATGGGGGTTGGAGACTTATTTTAAATCTATTTTCTGGGTAAGATACCACCTCCATCTTTGCAAGGGGCATTGTCCAGTCTCCCACCTCAAGCAGCTTTGTGAAAGCAAACCTCAGTTTCCCAGGGGGGTGGGGGTGGGGGGTCTTTTAAATTGCAACACACCTACATGTTTTGTTTTGAAGCAAATATTTAGCAAACTTTTTTGTTCAGGATTTCAGAGGAAGAAATTGAAAAAAATAACAATTGGTTTGTTATGAACCATTTTTTCTTTTTTCTGTTCAGCAGTAAAACTAAAGAGCATTTATTTGCACAGTTCTATATAGTGAATAGAAGGATTTAATCAGGAACTTCATTGGGATGATGAGACTGATGGAGTTGAGGTGTTTTAGAGGGGCTAAAGACTATATTAGGTATGAAGTAGGTGCAGAGAAAAAGAGATGGGAGAAAGAGGAGAAAAAAAATACCTGAATGGAAGGTAGAGAGATGGAATGTGCCTTATCATAAACAGCATCTATAATTCATTAGGCAAAATGAACATGGGAAATATCTAGAGCAAGGCAAAAGCTCAACTTATCTGATAAAAGGCAAGTAAAAGAAAAAGCAATTAATTAAACAAGAGAGGAGAGGATCATGTATTTGCTATTTATAAAATGTGGAAGGAAATCTGTTTTCTTTATTTTTGAAGGGGCTTTTTCCATGCTCACTCCTTCACATTTTAGGATTCAAAACCTGTAACAAAACCATCATCTTCTTTTAAAAGTTCTTGTAGAATTATCCCTCAACTATTGAAACTAAAATGGATTAAATATGAGTAAAAATAAGCAAGGACACCGAGTTCAGAACTGCAGTAGAGAACATCCAAGTACAGAAATCAGATAATGGAAGATCAACTTCTAACTCCTTTGGTCTGGTAAATGTTCTGCAGCAACCATAGAGGGCACAATCAACCTTAGGAGTCCTTCAGTTGACTCCATAACCCTGTGAAACTCATCTTTTCTTCCCTTAGCTCTCCAATTGTATACATGACAAGTTTCTTTTTATGGAGAACCAAATATGAACTATATATAAACATTTATTCCTACCAAATCTTTCCAAGACAGCACGATAACCAGGAGCATGTTAAAAGAGAGAGAACTGAATCCATAAAGAGAGGCTAGTAGATGGCTTTACCATTTTTAGAAATTGAATCAACAGTATCAATATCAAATCTTAATTGTGCTAACAAAGAATATGTATTGCCATAATAGAGGTTATTACTCAATGACCCAAATAGCCCTGCAAGTTCAAGTTTCATTTAGAGGAGCTTATTACACACCTTTTGAAATTCAAATTTCCATAACCAAGACTAACAACGGTCAAAATTAGTCAACAGTCACTGAAACCAGTATAAACTTACTTACAAATCAATGAACTATTCATCCATTTAATAACACTAACTACTATATATTATGGCTATACTGATATTTTTTCATGGCTGTAGAGAAAAATTTTAATTTAAAATAAAACCACTTCTTAATACATAGGAAATAACATGAATACAAGAGATTGTGTAAATTATTACAGAAGTGATTTTCAGTAGGTTTCATCACTGACCCAGGTATGATCCCCTGAATTCGGTGGCAAAATTTCTGTTGTAAAGGAAATAGAGCTGGATTAGTTTTGATGAGCACTTCTGAAAATCCCACTCTTATATTTGATTTCTGGGTTGATTTTGCATCTCGACTACAACATTTTGTTTGATTTGTTAGTTCTAAAACCTTGGGAAAAAAATAGGCAAAACATTTTATTTATTCTCTGAAATGATTAGATTTTTTTCAATAGCACTGCATAAGTGCATACTTTCAGCAGGTGTTCAACAAGCAAAATCTCAGGCAGCCCACATATTTCTAACCACTACTTCCTACATGCTTTGTATAGTGTTTCTGCTTGAGTACACTGCAGGTTAGTCTGCAAGCAGAGCACATTGATTTGAAATCCACTGGTTTGTAGCAAGTCGATTCATGCATGAAATGCATACATTTATACACCAACTCACTGGCATTGTTTGTGACATCTCTTCTTGTTAAGAGAACAGTAGTGCTTCTCAAAATCATACAAATACTTCACCTATTCTCAATGTTGTTGTACATCGTCAAGTTGAAATTTAATTTAGAGAGATTCTTATAAGAAACAGATTCTCAGCTATTTCCAAATGACACATAAGGTCATTGTTAACGTTTTTCTTTTGGCATGGAATTTCTTCCAATCTGAAAACATGAAACCTAAATACAGCACTTGTCAAAAGAAGCTTTATACTGAAATGCCAATGATCTCTTAGGCTCGCTCTCTCTGACTTAGATCTCTGTGGATAAAATTCACCCATTTTACAGCTAGCACATGGCTCTATGAATCATGTAAGCCCCCCACGGCAGACATGAAGATGTTCTGGCTGACAGTGGCCTATTCTCCTATTCTGGCTGGAATTAGTTCCATAGCAACCCACGAGGATGGTTGTCATGGAAATGGTCTGTAATCTCATGCCAAAGGCCACAATGGGGAATGAAAAAAAATTCAGATCCATAAGTACAGGGATGCTGTGACCTGAGCCCACCATTTAACTGGGTTAGGGTTTAAAGCACTGATTGAAAGCACTAGAAGAATTTACTTTTTCAACATGTCTCCATTCTTATCTGCATATAATACGAGCCTGCTGTTAGACAGCATCCTGTTTCCCCATATGGCTCCCCCATTATTTGAGTGCTGTTGTAGCCATGATAATCCAAGAAATGAAGAGGAAGCAAGGGTTTTTGTGTTATCTTTTATTGGACCAACTATACAGTTGGGAAAAAAAGATACACAAGCTTTTAGGCACAAATTGCCCTTCCTCATGTCTCTGAGAAGAGCAGAAACAGCTTGATCTAAATAGCAGATATAACAAAAGCATGTGTATTACTCCATATGTAAAGAAAAACAGTCTTCTTGAAGGAATGGAGAAGGGCTATAAACTGAGAGGGAAGAGATGTTATGACGAGTGATTACAAGATAAAAGTAGCACAGTAGATAGGCATAAAATCATAGGCCACATCCAGACAAGCACAGCTGTGCGGTATGTGGTGCCACACACACATCTGTGATGCCATATATTGCACGTTCAGCTGTTCTCCACACTGGAAAGGAGCAGCGTGGGGTAGGGGTGGTTGACCCCTGGCTATCCATGGGTCAATAAATAAACAAACAAACAAATAAATAAAAAACCTGTGCAAAAAAACCCAAAACAAAACAGAGCTGGGCCAGCTGGAGCCATGCTGCGGCTGCCAGCCAGGCTCTGAGTGGCAGGATTCTGCTGCTGCAGCCCCAGGAGGCCCCCAGGACCCCCGGTAAGACTCATGGGACCAGCCCAGTACTGGCCCAGCCTCCCCTACCACATCCAGAATAACCTGCTGCACGCCAGAGAGCGCACAGCATGGGGATTCTCTGGGGACAACTAGCAGTAGCACAAGGTGCACTGCCACTAGTTGCCCCAGGGTACCAAACGTCCACGCTCATCTGGGTGTGGCCCTAGATTCCAAAATTAGGGTTGGAAGGGACTTTAGGAGGTCATCTAGTCCAACCCCCCCGCTCAAAGCAGGACCATCCCCAACTAGATCATTCCAGCCAAAGCTTTGTCTAGCTGGGTCTAAAAACCTCCAAGGATAGAGATTCCACAACCTCTCTAAGTAGCCCATTCCAGTCCTTTGTTACCCTCCTAGTGAGAAAGTTTTTCCTACCATAACCTTCTCTTGCTGCAACTTGAGATCATTGTTCCTTGTTCCATCATCTGCCATGACTAAGAAAGAGACTAGCTCCGTTCTCTTTGGAACTACCCTTCAGGTAGTTGAAGGCTGTTACTAAATCCCCTCTCAGTCTTCTCATCTGCAAACTAAATAAGCCCAGTTCCCTCAGCCTCTCCTCATAATTCACGTCCCAGGCCCTTAACCATTTTCATTGCTCTTCACTGGGCTCTCTCCAATTTGTCTATATCCTTTCTGTAGTGGGAGGCCCAAAACTGAACACAGTACTCCAGATGTGGCCTCACCAGTGCCAGAGAGGGAGAGGAATAATCACTTCCCTTAATCTCCTGGCAATGTTACTACTAATGCAGCCCAATATGCTGTTAGCCTTCTTGGCAACAAGGGTCCACTGTTGGCTTATATTCAGCTTACTGTCCACTATAACCTCCAGGTCCTTTTTGGTAAGAGCTGCTGCTTAGCCAGTCAGTCCCCAGCCTGTACCGGTGCATGGGATTGTTCCATTCTAAGTGCAAGGACTTTGCACTTGTCCCTACTCGGCACCATGAGATTTCTTTTGGTCCAATCCTCCAATTTGTCTAGGTCTTTCTGAGTCCTAGCCCTACCCTCCAACATATCTGCTACTCCCTCCTGCATGGTGTCATCAGCAAACTTACTGACAGTGCACTCCATTCCATCTCCCAGATCGTTGATAAAGATATTGAACAAAACTGACCCCAGGAGCAACCCTTGGGGCGCTCTACTTGACCCAGCTGCCAACTAGACATCGAGCCATTGACGAGTACACTCTGAGCCCAGTGGTCCATCCAGTTTTCTATCCACTTTACAGTCCATTCATCCAGCCCATACTTCCTGAGCTTGCTTTTGAGAATGTTGCAGGAGACTGTATCAAAAGCCTTGCTAAATCAAGGTATATCATGTGTACTGCTCTCTCAGCATCCACAGAGCCAGTAATCTCATCCCAGAAGGCAATCAGTTTGGTCAGGCATGACTTACTCTTGGTGAATCCGTGCTGACTATTCCTATCCACCTTCTCCTCCAAGTGCTTAGAAATACATTCCTTGAGGACCTGATCCATGATTTGCTAGGGACTGAGATGAGGCTCACCAGTTTATAATTCCCTGGATCCTCTTTTCTCCCTTTCTTAAAGACTGATGCTATATTTGCCCTCTTCCAATTGCCTGGGACCTCTCCTAATTGCCACAAATTTTCAAAGATAATGACCAGTGACTCTACAATCACATCAGCTACTTCACTCCACAGCCTTGGGTGCATCGCGTCTGGCCCCATGGATTTGTATACATTCAGCTTTTCTAAATAGCGCTTAGCCTGTTCTTGCACTAGTGTTAGCTACTCACTTGCTCCCCAAATTGTGCTGCCAGGAGCAGTAGTCTGGGAGCTGACCCTGTCTGTGAAGACTGAGGTAAAAAAAGGCATTGGGTACTTCAGCATTTTCCACATCATCCATCACTAGAATGCCTCCCCATTCATTAAGGGACTCCTGATCTTCCTCCTGTTGTCGACATAACAAGAAGAGTTTCTACAAGTATGTCCCTTGCTACCTGCAACTCCAATTGTGCTTTGGTCTTCCTGATTTCATCCCTGCACACCTAATTATACTCCTCTCTAGTTATTTGTTCAAGTTTCCACTTCTTATAAGCTTCCTTTTTGTTTTCAGCTCATTGAAGAGTTCCCTACTAAGCCAAGCTGGTCTTCTGCCACACTTGCTAGTTTTCCTGTACGTTGGGCTGGTTCATTCCTACAACCTCAATAAGGTTTCTTTAAAATACAACCTACTCTCCTGGGGCACTTGTACATGTGACACCTTTATCATGTACATGTGATGAAAATGTTACTTTGTGTAGCTTAATGGCATCACGCTGTACACATGCAGGAGTTTATTAATTAGAATTATTGAAAACTAAACTACATCCTGATGTAGATTAGTTTGCAATGTTGCATTGCAGCTATTAGTCAGCTATCCCCCTGGCCACAGGAGAGGTGGGCAGGCTGCACAGGAAAAAAAAACAAAACAGTGAGGAATCCAATTTTCTTTTTTTGCCCCACTGGAGACTGCCCACCTCTCCTGCAGCTAGGAAGCAAGCTGCCAGAGGGCTGAGCAGCCTCTGAGCTGCGAGGGCCCTAGTTCTTCCCTCTGCAGCAGAAGCACCCCCCAGACCCACCCAAGTGGGTGCTAGCAGGCTGGGGAAGAGTTGGATCAGGCCAGTTTCTGCCTCTGACCTGGCACAGAACCCAGCCTGATAGCAGCCCACCTGTGCAGCCCTGGCGGGTGCGCCACCACAGAGTGAAGGATTCCCCCCACCCTCCCCCCCCGCAGCTCAGGAGCTGCTTGGCCCAGCAGCAGCTCATCCTCTGCCCACAGGCTATGCTTAAAAAAAAAAAAAAAGAAAGAAAGAAAGAAATTGGGCCCCTCACTGTACCAGTGATGGAAACCCCTAAATTGAAATGGTGGGTTTTAGATTAAACCGTTTTAATTAAAACCCACCATTTCAATTTAGGGGACATAGAATACAACCCTACACTGCTTGTACACACCACGGGGGTTAAATTTGGTTTAATTCTACCTAAATTGAAGTGATGGGTTTTTAAAAACACCATTTAAATTTAGGGCAAAATAACCCCCTGTGGCATGTACATAAGGGTTGGGTCTGATCCTTACCTGCCTCTCTAGCAGCAGGGCGGGGGGAGGGCAAGCTGGCAGTGGGCCAAGTGGTCCTTGAGCTGCAGGGGTGGGGGAGGCAGTGCTTCTCTCTGCAGCAACATCTGCTTGCAGGCACCCAGCCCAGGCAGTCCTGGGGGACACCGCAGCCACAGAGGGAAGCACTGTAGCTCCTGCAGCACGGTAGAAAGCACTGTCCCTCCCCCGCCGCACCCACAGAGGCAAGTAGCGGACCCCCGTGCAGCTCAGGCAGGCAGGCTCCAGGGAGAGGGGGAAAAAAAAAACCTAAAAACAAAAAAAAATCAGGCTAACCGCTTCCCCCACCGCCCTGTCAGTGGAGCCTGCCTGCATAGCCCCTGAGCTGCACGGGGCCCAGTACTTCCCTCTGAAGCTGTAAGGTAGGAAACTATAACACCTTGGACATGTTTTATTTTCCTGCATCCCAAAGTCATTTAATGAGCACTACACTGCCGACAGTGTAAACACCCATGCCATTAAAGCGGTGCAAAAGGGCATTTAAGCTGCTTTAAAGGCCAGTTTTGTGGTGTGTATAAAGGCCCCTAAAGACTAAATTCCCCTCGCATGTACAAGTGCCCCTGCACTCCTTTTCCTCTCAAACTGGCCTCCCGGGGCATCCTGCCCATCATTTCTCTTAGTGAATCAAAATTTGGTTTTTTGAAGTACAGGGCCCTTACTCCGCTGCTCTTCATCCTTCCCTTCCACAGGATTATGAACTCTATCATCTTATGGTTGCTGCTGTCCAAGTTGCCATCCACTACTACATTCCCCACCAACTCTTCCCTGTTAGTTAGCAGGTCAAGAAGAGCATGACCCCCTAGGTGGCCTCTCCAGCACTTGCACCAGGAAGCTGTCCCCAACACCCTCCAAAATCTTCCTGGATTGCCTGCACGCTGCTGTACTGCCCTCCCAGCAGATGTCAGGGTGATTGAAGTCCCCCATGAGAACTAGGACCTGTGATGGAGAAAACTTTCTCTAGCTCTTTGAAGAAAGTCTCATCCACCCGGTCTGGTGGTCTATAGCAGACATCTACCACAATATCCCCTTATTTCTCTCCCCTTTGACCCGAACCCAGAGACTATTAACAGGTCTATCTCCAGTTTCATTATGGAACTCTAAGCAAGCATACACCTCTTTTACATAAAGCATAACTCCTTTTCTTCTCCCCTCCCTGCTCTTCCTGAACAGTTTTTACCCACCCATGACAGTACACCCAGTGGGCTAGTTTCTGTTATTCCAAACACTTCACAATTCTGTTACTATGCAAGGTCTTCTAATTCTTCCTGCTTGTTTACCAGGCTCTGCGTATTCATGTACTGACATCTGAGGTAACTAGCCAATTGCCATGCTCTCTCAGGAAAAATGAGAAAACCACTCCTGTCACCCCAACCTGTTTGTGCTTCCTCCAGGTCATCCACTTCCCCACTTAACTCAGGGCTTTGGTCTCCATCCCCTGGCAAACCATTTAAAATGCTCTTCACTAGGTTAGCAAGCCTATCTGTGAAGATGCTCTTCCCTCTCTTCGGTAGATCCCATCTCTTCCTAGCAATCCTTCTTTTTGGAACAACATCCTGTGGTTAAGAAGCCAAAGCCCTGCTGGTGACACTATCTGTGCAGCCATGCTTTGATCTACAGGATATACCTGCTTCTTCCCAGGCCCTTTCCCTCGACTGGAAGGATTGAGAACACCACCTGGGCCTCTGTCCTCTTCACCTTTGCACCCAGAGCCCTGTAGTCATTTTTTATCTGCTCAGAGTCACCCCTGGAAGTATCATTGGTGTCCACATGGATGAGCAGCATGGGGTAATAATGAGAGGGCCAGATGAGTCTTGATAATCCTTCCATGACATCTGGGATCGAGGTAAGCAGAAGACCTCCCAGAACAACAGGTCACGCAAGCAGATGGATGCCTCCATCCCCCACAGAAGGCAGTCTCCAGCTACCACCACCAGTCACTTCCTCTTGGTGGCAGTGGTCTCAGTCTTCCCAACCTTGGGTATGACTGGCCTGGCCTCTTCCACCAATGGAACATGCTCCTTCTCCTCTGTTGCTAGGGCTCCATATCTGTACTCCAGGCAAACTACTGCAGGTGCCTTCTCTAGTGCTGCCTCTCACAGTCATTGCTCCAGTCCCAGAGGTCTCCTCCAGCACTGAATCACTGATGTCTTCATGGTGGTGCTTTGGAGCCTCACCACCTCTCACCTGCTCCCTGAGGAACACTATCAGGAGGTACCACTCATGTTGCAGGCACTCCTCCACCTGGCTGTCATTGGAAGGAACCTACAAGCCACAATCTCCACAGTGCCAAACCAGGAACTGGGTGGAAGCCTCAAATTTAAATTAGTGGGAGATCAAGCTGCAAACAAATTGAATGGTTGTGCCATAGATGATTACACAGTCATGTGGGTGGCAAATTGGCTTAAGGCTCATACCCATAGAGTGGTGGTGGATACGTTGGTATCAAGTTTGAAAGATGTGGGCAGTGGGGTCTCCCAAGGCTCGGTTCTTGGGCTGGTGCTGTTCAGTATTTTCATCAGTGACCTGGATGAGGGCATAGAAAGCACTTGTCCAAATTCACAGATGCACCAAACTATGGGGCAAAGCAAACATACTGATGGGAAGAAACCAAATCCAGGTGGACCTGGACAGGTTAGAGAAGTGGGCAGAGAACAATAGGATGCAGTTCAACAGGACAAGTGCAAGGTGCTGCACCTAGGGAGAAGGAATCATTAGCACACTATAGGCTGGGGGATGACCTTTTCAGCAGCACAGCAGCAGAAAGAGATCTCAGAGTCATTGTCAACTGCAAGATGAATAGGAGTTGTCAATGTGATGAAGTAATTAGCAGAGCTAACCACACTTTGTCATGCTTTAGTAGGCGCATCACGAACAGGTCCAGGGAGGTGATGCTCTCCCTCTATGAGGCACTGGTCAGGCCACAGCTACAGTACTGTATCCAATTCTGGGCACCACAATTCAAGAAGCATGTGGACAACCTTGAGAGGGTCCAGAGGAGGGCCACTCGGTTAAAGGCCTGCAGGAAAGGCCTTATGAGGAAAGGCTGAGGGACCTTGACCTTTTCAGCCTCCGCAAGAGAAGGCTGAGGGGAGGATCTTGTGGCAGTATATAAATTCACTGGGGGAGGGGGGCCAGCAGGGCACCCCTTGAAATAACCAGAAAGAATGGCCACAAGCTGATAGAGAGATTTAGGTTGGATATCAGAAAGAACTTCTTATGGTTAGGGTTGCCAGAATCTGGAATGGGCTTCCAAGGGAGGTGGTGCTCTCCCCTACCTTGAGGGGTCTTCAGAAGGAGACTGGACAAGCACCTGGCTGGCTGCATCTATGATCTATGAGATCTTTAAACATCCCAGTGCAGGAGAGTCTGGAATCAGTGCCCTTGGACATGTAAAAAATGTGTGCTTTTCTCAAACTCCATAGCTTTTTGGGGTCCAAGCAGACAAACCCAGACAGCCCGTTCTCAAACCAGACCAGACCTGGGGTTGTCTGGGGCTGGGGCCAGCAATCAGCTGATTGTCAGCACTGGTCCTGACAGCCCTGAGATAAGGCTGACTGTAGCTCTGAGCTAAACCAGGACTTGCATCTATCAGTGCCTGATCCCAATGCTCAGCTGAGCATAGAGCATGATACAGCCCTGGGAGACTGGGGCAGAGCCGACCAGCTGCCTGATCTCAGGGACTGGGCTGGAGGTAACTCCGTGGTATCATATTTGGGATCTAAGGAATTTTATGCCCCATCCCAAGACACTGTGTGCTGCCATACATACCTGGCATGGCAAGATGCCCATAGTTTGGAATGGGCCATAAAACTCCTCCAATCTTAATCATGCCATTGTTTTAACATCTTCCAGGGGTCTTAGAGTTTAAGGACAACAACTATAGCTCTAATATTAAATTTAAAATGTTTGCAAAACACACCTGATAAAATGATTTTTAATTGAAATGTTAAGGCCTACTTATGCAGATCCTTATTCATACCTGTTCATTGATTCATAAGATTGCACATGAGAAATAGCTTGATAATTATGTGCAAAATTCTGCAAATCAAATTAACTTTTAAAGATTAGCAATAAAGTTTCCCACTCTAATAAATACTATTCTTACTACATACTATCAAGGCTATTAACTCCCCAAAATGTACTGGCTATTAACTCCCCAAAATGTACTGGCTTTTCACAGCCCAGTTTAAAGATTAATTGGTTTAAACAATGCCTAACTTTATTTCATGGAGAATAGTTACAGGGTTGTTAAGTGAAAAAATCCTTCATCTGAGCACCCACAACTTGGTCAACAATTGATGGGAGATGAAGATAGTTAGAGTAACAGGCTATGGATTTATATGCTGAAATAGCGTTGTATCCCTCAGTTTCTCAGTACCAAGGGCCCTGCTAAGCATCAGAATGGGGAAGTAGCAAGGGCACCTATTGGGGGGCTTAGATGCCTCTATACTAATGCTAGGAGCATGGGGAACAAGCAGGAGGAACTTGCACTCCTGCTTGCAAATAAAGAATTCAACCTGGTTGGGCTAACAGAAACTTGGTGGGATCCTACCCATGACTGAGCAGAGGACATTGAGGGCTACAGGCTGTACAGACAGGATAGAGTGGGGAAAAAAGGCAGGGGCCTTGCTCTCTATGTTAAGGAGCAATATACACCTTCCATAGTTAAATTGGGCCAAGAAGGGCAAATTGAGGTACTATGGGTTAGGTTATAGAGGGGTCAGGGTGTAAGGGACTTGGTAGCGGGGGTCTACTACAGACCCCCACACTAGGGGGATGAGTTAGACCTAGAATTCTCAAGACGGCTCTCAGAGGCAGCACACTAAAAGGACCTGGTCGTCCTGGGTGACTTAAAACTTCTCAGACATCTGCTGGTAGAAACAGGCAGCCAGGTCTAGGAAGGTGATAATTCCCCTCTATGCGGCATTGGTCAGGCTGCAGCTGGAGTACTGCATCCAGTTTTGGGTGCCGCACTTTGGGAGGGATGTGGATGGCCTGGAGAGGGTTCAGAGGTGGGCCACTGAAAGGGCCTACAGAAAAAACCCTTTGTGGACCAATTGGGAGACCTGCACCTCTTCAGCATCCACAAAAGGAGGCTGAGAGGTGATCTTGTGGCCACCTACAAACTCATTGTGGGGGCCAGCAAGAAGTACGGGATACAATGTTTACCAGGGCACCCATCAGGGTAACTAGAAATAATGGCCACAAATTGGAAGAGAGAAAATTCAGATTGGACATCAGGAAAAAATTCTTCACAGTGAGGGTTGCCAAATATGGAATACACTTCCAAGGGAGGTGGTATTGTCCCGTTCCTTGGAAGAATTTAAAAGGAGATTGGACAGACACCTGGCCGGGGTCATCTGACCCCAGCATTCTTTCCTGCCCGGGGCAAGGGGTTGGACTCAATGATCTAATAGGTCCCTTCCAACCCTAACAACTATGAAACTATATTTTAGATGCTTCTCAATATTGAGAACATCTCCAAAATTAGCCCCATTCTAGGGCTGGAGGTACAGGTATCCAAGATGCTATATCAAAGGTTGTTTTAAATTTTTTATCCCTGTATTGGACATTTTGCAAAAAGTGCACAATAAGTTAACTGCCTAATTTCTTTCATTAGACATCTTGTTATTAACATAATCAGTATTACAATTAAGTACTCCTCTTAAATTATCTTCTAATCTTTGCAGTGTTCAGAAAGTCAAGATGAGACTTCACTTGGCCTAAGGCATAACATGCTGATCTATAACATTTTATAATTAACAAATTACAGTTACACTGCATGCTCTCTCACATGCTTATTTACAGAAATCACTGTAATATGAATCTTGGTATCTATTCATTTGAGATATTCAGTGAGGAAAACCCATAAACAGATGCTCTCATGATCGGAGTGACTTAGTAGTCCTCATACAGAATGGAGGAGGAAAAAAAACAACAACCCTAAGTTAATTACAGCAATGCTGACAAAAGAAGCAGGCAGGTACATACATTTACTGTTTGGAGAAACATGCCTTTCAATGTAACCACTTTTTAAGTGCATGCTTACTATGAAGTATGTGCTTTAGTCCCACTGAAGTCAATGGAATTTAAATGCACAGGCTTAAAGATGGAACACATATTTACGCACCGTCCTGAATTAGGGCTTCAAGGAGAATCTTGAAAATAAATGAAAGTGAAAAACAGTTGTTTGAGAGGTAAGGTTAAAAATTTACAACGTGCTACCTCTTTTTTGGAACTCCATGGGCTTATTGCATATGAATCACTTTACCCACATAGGGCTTGATCCTGCACTCACCAGTCACTGCATAATGATGAGTGTAAAATGAAGCCTATAAACAAGACTGAATATCTGAGTAGCTACAACACATGCGTGGTCCCGAAAATTGAGGCAGAAGGTCATAAAATATTTTAAATTGCGTTCTCATAGCAACAAATCTCATTGAAATCTAAACTTTAAAGGCAGATGTATTTGTTTCTATTCAGGATTTCTGTTTGGTCAATTTATAAAATAATTTTTCCTTTAGATAGAAAATGATGCTGATCCAAATGATGCTGATCCTCTCAGTTCAGTGCAGGGGGAATACTGTATGGTTTCTATTTGATTGCTAACAATTCAATCCGATTTGCAGCATATTGAAAATTTTGTCATATTGTCTGACATGTCATCAATTAAATATTTTCTCCTAGCACCTGCATTATCTTTAAAAGCCTACACAAAAGTGATTGGATTCACTAAGCTAAGGGAACAGGCTTGTGATTCAAAGAAAAGCATTAAAAAGAAAAGTAAAAATTATTGGAAAGGTGCTGAATGATAAACAAGTGGAACACATGCTATTATAAACCTTACAACACACGGACACACACACACTATATATATTTCACCTAGAAGAGATGTCTTAAGAGAACAAATTTATCTCTACAGTTAGCTTTTGGCAAGACATAAAGGCAAACATCCATCAGGATGATTTCATAATACACACACACACACACACACACACACACACACACACCATGTAGCTAAGCCTCTCTTTCTGAACACATCATAGTGAAGGCAGAAAGCTTTACCAAGACTTCATTACCTCCTACTGCAATATAAACTTACAATGAGTCAATAATGATTACCCACGATTAATAGCGGGTAATCACTAAATACATTACATTTCATTTTAAAGCACAATGGATGTCATTATAAAAGGGCTACACTGTCTCAGTTTCTTTTATTCCAACATACCACATAATACTTTAAACACAGAAACAGAAGAACCACTATACTAGATTGGACCAGTCTTTCTAGTCTAATATCCTGCCTCTGAACTATCACTGGCAATTTTTAAAACCAAGATTAATGTTTTTGTAAAAAAAAATCATCCAATTCAAATCAGGAACTGATTCCAGGAGTCCTATAGCCTATGTTATACAAAAGATCTGAACAAATGATCATAAAGTGACCTGTTTTATTTTACCAGTTTTTTTACTTTGATATTGTAAGCTGACCTGAGCCTTTTTGGGAAGGACTACTTAGAAATCAAATCAATAAATAAAGTTTCCCTCCATCTTCACAATTGATGAATGTTAAAAATGCAAAAATGCCCTAAATGAGCATCTATGCAATAATCTGCTCAGAACAACGGTGAGAATCTCCAGTTAACTGCTCTTGGACATTGTAGTCTGGAATTTATCAAAAGATATATTTTTCCTCTGGCATCATCCACACCTTCTAGTATTCTGATTGCTCTCCTGTTCTTCAACAATAGCTGCAGTCGGAACATGTTTAAGTACCTTTCCTTGGACAAGGGAAATTCAATGTACCCACTAATGGACACTTGTTCGTATTGGATAACAGAAACACACAAATTTGCCACAATTTAACAAAGCTAGTCATTCCTAGGTTAAAATAAGTACAGAAATGAAATGGTATGGTTAAAACACAAGTGGATTCAGGATTCCAACCACAGTATAGCTTACAAAAACACTAATATATATATATATATATAAAATCTATTATTAATACTAAAAAACATTTTTTTTTAAATTGGATGCTGAAATCCAATATTTCTGGCCACCAGCCATGCATAGAAAACAGACAGGCTAATGCTAAAGAAAACAAATTTTTATTCATTTACCTTCTGTGTGAAATGAACTGTGCAGTGAATTATTTAGAAGAGGAAAATTGTAATTGCATGTGTAATAAAGCTGAAAATTAAGGAGAAGCAGATGGAAGACTAAAAGTTCTTTTTTGTAAGTGATAAGAGGATGATTCATAAGTATTTGACATTAGTTAAAATTACTTATGGAACAAATGTTTATGGAAAATATGTTCTCCTTAGGACGACATGCCATCATTTTACCACCAGAAAAAGATATCTCAATAGCGACACCCCCCACCACTTACACATGAGGAAAGGAATAAACACATAAAAAGAAGAAAAAGGTATGTGTACTTTTCGAAACAATTCTGCCTGAAACTTCAAGAACCAGAACCCTTGCCTTTTGCCTCAAAAGACCTGGGCACAACCGTTTCCTTCATTACAACGATTCAGTGGCTAGAGCCATTCCGTCTAAAACATAGCATGATATTTATATACCAGTCATAGCTGTTTTGTGTTGCCATATTCACTGAAGTTACCCACACTCACGTTAACCTGTCTTGAGCTGGCCTAGACAGTAGAGCAGACACACCACTGAACACTATCCAAGGGGCTCAAATCAGGAGCACCAAATAACTAAGTTCCCACTTTAGGGACAGCACCTCAAGCTTGAGCCCACACCACTGGCAGGCAAGATTGCTTAATTCAAAGAACTGCGCAACTCAAGCTAGAGATTTCTGCGTACAAGCAGGAATCAGGTCAGAGACAACTGAGTTATATGCTGAGCTGAAGGTATAGCATAGGTCAGGTCCTGGGCAACTGTTACATGCATTTCAATTTGCAATAATTAAGTATTTTTATCCTTTTACTTTTCATACAATTCCGTTTTAGACTCACTGATCTACAAGGTTTCCTTCAAATTCAAATAAATTAGGCATTAAACCCTGTTCATTGTAAGCAAACACTTAGAAGGAGATCCAAAGATTACCTGGTATACTGGTACTTGACATCTATATTAGTTTCACATCCATGAGCATGTCTATAATGTGCATGTACCAGGCCAGACAGTAGCGCTGTCATACATATCACATTGCTCTGCATGTGCTAGCTGACAAATCAGAAGCCATGTAGGCATACCCATACATTGTTAAAGGCTAACTGGCATTACTGAGACTCAGGGGTAATTTGTCTGGACTCATCACATAAGCACAGTTTTACTGCTTCAAGTTGGGGAAAAAAAACGAGCAGCTCAGCCTGTATGATGTTTTCTGGCACAATAAGTTTGGATATAGACACACTGTAAATAGTTTACTGATAACAAAGGATTGTCACTTCAGATTTCAGCAGGGTGGGGTAGGGAACAGATGTGTGCAAGATCAACATGAAAGAGATAATAAGTGTATTGACTTTTCTCCTTACTTAATGACACAGATATTAACTCTGTGCTGTTGTTTCTTTGGAGGTACCCAGACATTGACATTTATTTTAGACTGAAAATAGTAAATAAATTCCTAGGAATAATATTGTACTTTTAGAGTCTTTGTATTAATTTATTTTGGTTACTGAAGTGTCTAATTTGAGGCAATTTTAATGTGATTTGGCTTCTGTATTAACCTGCAAAATGCCTATGGCAATCCTACTACTTCTGAAGGACTTTTTTCAAGCTTCCAGTTCAGAACAGAAAAATGACACTCGTTTTGGATCCTATTGTGCCCTTATTACCTACAGACTGTCATAAGTAGAGGACTGTCAAGATCTTATAACTGCAGTGACATTCAGTCTTGCCTATGCAAACATGTGCAGCTGTAGGTGGTGATAAAAGGTCCCACTACAACTGATGATAGATGAAGAGGATTTATCCAAAAAAACCCAAAAAACAAAAAAACAAAAAAAAAATCTAAACTTACAAAACCATTGCCATGGTTTAGTTAACAGCAACAAACAAAACCTAAACTTTGCTTTCTTATCATCATCATCTAAAGTACAGCCTGGATGCCCTATATAATTTTCATGATAATTTAACCCTTTGAATCCATTTATCCCATGTCTCCAGAAGTTTGCCATACAAGGCTTCCTTAGAATGCAAATAAATTAAGTATTGAACTCTAGCCATTGCAAATAAATACTTAGAATGAAATGTAACTATTAGTCTATGTACTGGTGTCTCTCATCTGTACTGTTCATCTTTGGACAGCAAACGGTTAAAAGAAGGTAATTTGCCACATTACCCACATGGATAGTTCATGTGACACTAAAAGAACAGAGATTTGAAAGCTGAGGAAGCAGCCAGATGTTGGAGGTGGACTGTGTAAGATTTAGTCTACTGTAAATACAACCAAAGTAATACTTCTAAAGATACGTTCTAAAATACTTTTGGTAGACATATCCTTTGTGATGTTGTTGGACCTAGCCTGTTAACTGTAGAAAAATACATCAATTTTAAATACCCTTGCATTGTTAATATGCTCACTGGTACGTGGTAAACTGATCAGTGCAAGAATCAGTCATTTCACCTTAGTTAAAAGTATATGGTACTGTGGAGGCACCTGTTATATTTCTGACTTCTAACTTGATTTTAAATAGTTCATCTACATGAAACATTTCATGATGATTATTCTTTTATGGCCATTTGGCAGCACAATTCTGTAGGAGTGATATATTGTTCTCCATTTTAAACTATTTCAGCTTCTCTCCCCCCCCCCTTTTAAAGCATAGCCTTGTTCATTGAATAGCTCTTATAAGAAGATAGCTCTTATAATGTTTCCATAATTTATCTTCTTCCCAGAGAAGGCCCAGTACCTTAGGGCCTTGTTACACAACAATTTTGGGTGGTTCTTAGAGCCCTTAACCCCTATGTTGTCTACACATTAACACCCAAACCTAGTTTTAAGTACTCATTATGCATGCTTAAAAGTATACCACTCCACAGCAGGATTGTCTCTGATCTGTGTTACCAGGACCCCTGCACTGGACCAGATTGGGCTCATTGCACCTCCCTGCCACCACACTCACTGCCCCTGCCCCTAACTTATTTGTGGCTGCCTGCACTGTCTAACCTAGGGAACAGGCAGGAAAGGGTTTCTGAGCCAGGTTTAGCCCATAGAAGAGCAGCAGTCTGGCAGCAGTGGTGGTGGGAGATGGCCAGGCAGATAAATCCTTCACTCCGTGCTCCCTTAGGACAGACAAGTAAGCCAAGTGTGTGTGTGTGTGCGGGGGAAGTGGCATCAGGATTAGCCCTCAGGAATAGGAAGCAAGCTTGAAATGGAAGGGGGGAATTCTTACATTTCAGTCCTCCAGGCCCCTGCTTGCCTGAATGTATGACTGCTTCAAACTCAAGCTAGCACTAACACCCATCAACACTTGAGCTGTTCACAGTGTAAGGCAGAAGTGGGCAATTATTAGAGATAGAGGACCACTTAAGGACTTTTGGTGAGCTGTTGCAGGTTTGGGAAGTACTGACCTGACCCAAAGCAGCTGGAGGTGAAGGGTGCTGACCTGCCCCAGTGCAGCAGGGGAAGGGGAGCCAACTGGTTCTACCTAACCCTGCACCCATCTGTCCCATGCCTACCACCAGGGGTGCCAGATGGGCAGGTGGGTCAATAGGGTCCCAATTCCTACTCCTGCAATGCCAATTATGATAGTCATAAATACTCAACTGTCAGCTGTTTACATTACCAAACACTCAACTGTGCTGTACCCTTCCGTGAATTAAACATGTTGAATTAAACACACTTACTTTTATGGTTTTATGGGAAAGTTATAGATTGCACTAATAAACTTGAAGGGTCTATTAGGAATATCACCCTTCCTTATCTTCTTTCCTTGCTTATTTAAGTGCGAGAAGTACTGGGCCTTACCTTTTCCATTTTGCAAATCATAGGCAGTAGGGCTATGTGAAGCTTTGGGTGGCGATTCAATTTGGAGGAGATTCGGCCAAACTTGGTGGCCGAATCTCTGAATCTGAATTGAATCCCCTGCCTGCTCCCCCAGACACCCCTCCAATGCCTCCCGTTCCCCCAGACCCTCCATAGCTGCCCTGCCCACCCCAACTCCCGGCCCCTTAAAGAAAAGCCCCTGTGCTCACTGGGTGCCTCCTGGTGGGGAAGTGATCCCTGCTGCCCCCCACTGCCCCATGCTGCATGGGGGGCACTCCCCAGCCCCCCTATGGCTGACCCACTCGGGCCAGCTCCGGCCCTTTAAGAAAAAAAAAAAGCGGAGGAAAGCCCAGGAACTCACTGCTCCAGCAGTGGCCTCGGGGTTTTGGGGGGCTCATGCAGAGCCCCCCCATGCAGTGTAGTGCAGGGCAGCAGGGATCACCCCCCGCCAGCAGGAAAGGTGAGTCCAGGGGTTTTTCTCCATTTTTTTTTCTTCTTGCACCTGCTGAGTCAGGGCTTTTTTTTTTTTTCTTTCAAAATGCCAGGAGCTGGGGAGGGTGGGGCAGCCATTGCCAGGCTGGGGGGATGGGCCTGGGTGATTCGGAGATTTGGAAGCAGCCAAATCTCCAAATCAGATTTGGCCAAATCGCTTCAGGACAGCAATTCGAATCACCAAATTGAATCAACTGTCCCCTGAATAGGTTGAATCTGAAGCAAATACTAGCTGCTTCACACAGGCCTAATAGGCAACACACATCAGCAACAGCAATAAAAGCATGTTTGCAAAGTGTGCATTATGCATCTATATTGCACCACAATATACTTTCACATGGAAAACTTCCTGGGGTCAGTAAATCAGAAGCAGGCATACTTAGAAAATGAATCATAACTCTTAAAATGATTAAAGATTATTTTTTTTTATTATTCTTTATACAGAAAAACCTACAGAAATACACATTTTAAACAGCAAATTATTTGTCTGTAAAAGCATACTAACGGCATTTGGTTTGCAAGGTAGCATTTTCTAACTGTTGGTCTAAATTAAGGATGACGTAATTATGCACCAAAAGTATTTAAAAGGGACATGTATATCAAATCAAAGGTGCTGAAATTTCCTTATGGCAAAATAACCGTAATGGATATTTTGCTATCTGGGCAATGAGATGAAGATTCAGGGTTTTTCTCCTTCTAAAGCAGTCAAGGATATTTAGCATCTTTCCCTCCCCACAAAGCAGGTAATGTTCTGATATGTTTTCACAAAGTTTGCTTTTACATTGGCTTTCCTCTTTCCAGTCAAGTCTTCTTTTACATAGAATGATGCTTAAGACTATGCCTTATGTTTGCTTTTATTCACCTGTGATGTAAAAATGGCAAGTGAACTGCTAGCCCTCAAACCTAAGGCACCAATATACCTAGACCAAATATACCTTTTTTTTTTTTTTTGGACACAAAACTGAAACCCTTGCCAGAGATCTACAGCATGTCACATTGTTCAAATGGCCTATCTAATTATGGTGGAGAGATTATAAATGCAACTTTGCTGGTAGTTATCACATACATATGCCAACTACTTAAAAACTGACTTTGCTATCAATACTGAAAGCTTTAAAATTAAATGGTTCTGCATTGTGAATGACTTAAAATTCCTCTATTACTGCAGAAGATGAAGTGAATGATGCCATTCCTACAAAAGAACAAGTAATTGCATATGCAAATTTTGCAGAGAAAGAGAAAAATGAGTCATGAATAAGAACAGTCTCTGGGGAAAAAGAATATTCTCTAGGTAATTCAGCCACACTGTGCAGACCTTCAGGTGCATACAAAATGCCACAAGCAGACCAAAGTCAAGAAGTTTTCCCTTTTAATTTTTCTTTTTAGATCCAGTAGGAAGAGAGGCAATACAAGCTGCATGAGCTACAGTATACTCACCATTACTAAATTTGGTATTAAAAAAATAATATATGGAGAAGCAGCTAAAGTCTGTCTTTCAGATCCCATGTTACAAAATGATGGGATCTAGGACCTTGAGTATAGATACACAGGGTTTGTTTGGTTTTGTTTTGTTTCTGGACAGTCTTCCCAATATCAAATGCTAAAATCTAAATAAAGAGGAGCAATCCACATGTGTCACTTAGGTCAGGAAATGGAAGTTGTGTGCATGTGCATTATTTTGTATCCTTGAACAAATTATTGCTTTTATTAAAAGCATCACCACTACAAAAGGATAACTGCCCTTGCTTCTGATTCTGGGTCATGCCATATCTTGGTATGTGGGCTATATGAGTGACAACCTAGTTACTGATACCAGAATATTATACGTACACACACATATACACACAGGCTGGGAATTCTCCCAGGTTTGTCCTCCTGGCAGAAAAACATACCCAGAACCAAGGGCAGATGAGAGGGTTCAGCGGCATGGCTGCACACTCCCTTTCCAATCGTACTGCTGGAACATTTCTCCCTTCCTTTGCCTCCGTGCTCAGACACATCCCCTCCTCCCTTCCTCTCCCTCCAAGATGGGGATGTTGGGGGGTGCTCCAACTGGGCTGCATGGGAGTTGCACTCAGCCTGGGACTACAGCAGCAGCAGCAAGCAGGCAGGCAGGCAGGCATATTACCCCTTCCCGCCTGCCACCAGGGGTTTTTTTTGTCAGGGAATGTACGGAGCAAGAACATGCCCCCTGACCACTGCCATGGATGCTGCAGTCCCAGGTGAGTGCAAGCCCCATGAAGCCTACATGGAGTAGGCAGGAGCTCATCTCACTTCCAGAACAACACCTGGCAGTGGCAGGCAGGAAAGGGTGGGAAACAGACAGAAAGAGGAAGGAAGTGGACAGGACATGTCTCTAAGCACAGAGAGGGAAATAGAGGGAATACTTACCTTCCTTGGGATTTAAGTCCCTGGCTGCTACTCCTGCAGCACTGTCTGCCTGCCCTGGGGAGAGCAGGGGGAGGGGGCTGGGTGCAGGGCTGCAGCAAGCACCATATGTACAGATATTTGAATGCTAAGGCCCTGAAGAGTGAAGAACTTGCAATGAGGACCCTGTGCAAGCAGGAGGGGCTCTGTACACATCTCAGTGTGCTCTGAAGGCTCTCTTACTTTGCCTGGCAACAGATAGCAACAATGCATAGAGCAGCCCTGACTGGCTGATCCAAACTGCCCATGGTCAGCCTGTGGCCATTTTTACTCTGGGAGAAAAAGCCTGAACATCTGTACATTCATAGTTTCTCCTTGGATACCAGTGACTCTCCCAGGAGAAAATGAATGTCTGCTGAGTGTCTATACAAGGCCACGAGACGAGAGAGAGAGCAAGACCGAGCAAGAGAGAACACACCTTTGGGTGCGTGCACGCGGGTACATATGCACATAAGTGTTTCTATACCTTGTGCTTACCTTTTTGTCCATCTTCAGGAACTGTTGAAAATAATACTAGGGTACAAAACATTCCAAATCTCACAAATCTAGATGACTATATATATCTGATGATAATATATATTTTGCATTCCACTATAACTAGATAGGACATTTGAAGAACAGATACATATACATACACACACACAGACACACACACCATCCCATTTATATATTTACCATCCCATTTCTTTCCTTTAATGTTTAATTCCTTTTCAAATAAATGTCTTAATTTGCATTCTAAGGACTCTGTTATGAAACACTTACAGGCTTGTGATAAACATTGTTTTTATCATCGCAGAGACATTATACAGCAGGAAAGGCATGTCAATTCACGTAGGTATTCAACCAAAAGTTTTTCTACAGGCCAATGTCTGATGGGTAGATTCCCAACTACGAGCAAAATAATCCCTCTGAGCAAGAAAATTAAACCTTAAAATAAAGCACTGAATGCTATATCTTATATTCAGCAATGAAGGAGAAATCATCCCCTGAAAATGGCAGACATGAAGGTTGGTTTGACAGTCCAGTAGAAGAACCACTTTCATTAGTACCCACTCATATTATTAGTTTCTGTTCCCAGGCTCTCAAACACTACTATCTTCATAAAACACTGGTAGAAAGGGATGACAAGTCATCCTAAAAATGGGAAAGATCCTCTTATACTGCTGAAGAAGAGCCAAACCTTTTAGGGAAAAGGTTGAACAACATGACCAGATACAAAACACAAAAGCATTATCAACTACAGTAGGGGCCACGCAACCAAAGGGCAGAGGAGGGATTGTCAGGGCAGAACAGAGTAAGTGCAGCGAGTTCAGGGCTCACTTGGGATCCATGAAACTGCAGTTACACTCATGGATCAGATGTCATGGATCAGCAGAAGCACAAATAAATAAATAGCTTCATAAAGCTTATTTATTTTTACTTTGTTGGGTTCTTTTTCTTAGAAAATAATCTAAAATATTTTGTGGTCCCCCCCACTATAATAGTGTGTTGCTTAACAGATGTTGCCAACGAATTGTCCTAAAATAATGGTCACCTGCTGCTATTAAATGCCAATGCAAAGCTAAACCATTTATTTTCAAAGCAGGAAGGGTTTAACAAAAAAAATGTTTTATTGAAAATGACATTTCTGTTAAAGTGAATAGTGCATGTTGATTTAATCATGTAATCTGGTCCCTCCTTATGCAACAGTGTACTATTCTGAACCTGTAGCTTTTCCGTTGCCTATCAATATTGCCTTGCCCTGCTCCAGTTTAGTATTTTTCATCCAAGATTTGAAAACACCTGTAACAGAATATCAGCTTAGTTTCCAGCAATACCTGTAAAGTGTATAAGAATTTTTATACCCATTTTATAAGCAGGAAAACTAAAACCCAGAGCAATGAGGTGACCTAACCTAAATTACATCACAGCATAGCATCACGACCATAAACCATTGGAAAGATTCCAAAGTAGCTAGAACTCTTCAAAATGCACTGACTATACAAATATAGATATAGATACAGCTATACACACACACACGCTTCCTGGGCACACACATGCACCCTCATATACATCATCCACTGCTTCATGCTCACAGGTTCTTGGGCTTTTACCAGCAGTACCTGCATGAGTCATATGCACCTTGAGATTTCCTCAGTTTTGCATAGGTGCCATGAATGTTACACTGGCATCGACAGATAAGGCTCTTGGGGCCAAGACGTTAGGAACCATGGCCCAGAAGACTGATGCCAAATATTCCACTCCCAATCTTGGGATGATTGTATTTCCCTCCTCTAGGAAATAAAGAAAGGTAGAAGGGACTCTGGGACTGTATCCATTTAAATACACAAAGCCCCAGCATCACTTGAAGCTGTCAAGGAAGAGGACAAGAGTGAACATATTAGAAGTGCCATCAATTGTCTCGGGGTTGATATAAATGCTTACTAAGCAATGGGCTGGGGACTCTGGTGTCATCAGCAAGTGAAGGGGAAGAGCAGTGGCAACTCAGGCTCCTAAATAAAAACTGCCAGTACTGGGAATCTGGTAACTACCACTGACTGGCTTGTCTCACGCTGAGATGGCAGTTGTCTTTCTCTTGGGCTTTTGCCTTGGTTTGCAAGTCTGTGCCATGGGTGTCAATGCAAAGATAATCTTCAAAGCTGTTACTGCTGTAGAGTTAGAAGCATGTAGGATATAGGCGGCTTTTATTTTTTTTGTCCTGCTGCAAACACTGGCCAAACACTTCAATATTGGATTGTTGGAAAAACTACTCCATAAGAACTTCTTGGTGCTAAAGAGTACTGGCAAGAGGGTAGTATAGGGACACAGACCTCCTTCAAGAGGCCTTTCAACAGCAAAGCTGCGTCTGGAACATCTGTGGTTTATTTGAAACTATAGGCCACATCCAGACGAGTGCAGCTGTGTTGTATGTGGTGCCATGGGCACGTCTGTGGTGCCACATACCGCATATTAAGGTGTTCTCTGAGCTGCAAGGGGAATACAAATTGGAGTGGTGCACATGGTGGTAGCATATGCTGCCCAAAGCCAGAGCTTGGCTAGCCAGAGCCCCACTCTACTCACAACAAGGCTCCACGCAGCAGAATAACCATGCTGCAGCCACAGAAGGCCCTCAGGACCCCAGGTAAGGCTGCTGGGGCCAGCCCACTCCTGGGGTAACCTGCCGTGCGCCAAGTACACGTGGCACAGGCATTCCCTAGGGACAACTAGCAGGAGCATAAAGTGCCCTGCTGCTAGTTGTCCCCGGGGAAGCAAACATCCACGCACATCTGGATGCAGCCATAGAGTTTTCTTGCTTGTTGTCAGTGTTCATACTGCAGGTGCTCTTCAGGGTACGGGGTCTCTATTGGTATTCTCAGGCTTCCTGGAGGCACACACAAGACATTCCTGTGACCCTGGGTCCAAAAGCAGGCCTGAAGACTTGTCTTAAATATAAATGTGAAGACTAACCTTCTTGTTCTGACCTCTGAGAGAGATCAACACTTATCAGATGGTGCTTTTTCTCATGAGAGTTTTCCAGGCATATTCTCAACATCAGAAGTGGACAAAATACGGCCAGCAGGACAAATCTGGCCCAGCAGGCAATTTCATCCAGCCCACAGGAGCCCACCCATTGTACCCCACCCAGCTAGCACACCTCACCCTTATGCTCGTGAATGGAAGGGCCCAGCCCAGCCAGCACGCACAGCTTCCCAACAGGCTGCTGCTGCCGTGGCCTCCAGCAGCTCCTCCTCCTCCTGTCCCTGCTTCAGTGTTGGCTCTGGGCTGCAGGTAGGGAAGTGGCTGGGGAGGGAGGGGGACTAGCTGCAGCTGGGCAGAAGCACGAAGCGTGGGGCTGGGGCTGGCAGGCATGCAGAGCCGGGCAATTGTGCCCAGGGTAGGCAGGACTGCGGAGCTTGGGTGGGCAGGGAGTGGATGTGTGGGGTTTATGGTGTGTGAAGGAGGGTGGGGTGGTTTGGGGACCCCCTCATACACTCCCTCCCATTGGACACAGCCCCTGCTACCAGCAGTGGCAGCAGCAGCAGGGGGCAGACCCTTGGGATGCTTATGGCCTGCGCAGACTATGGCACCTGGCAGCGCACAGCTCTAGCTAGTTCTGGGAGTTGCACATGACAGCAAAGATTGGAGCCAGGTTAACTTTCCTCCTTTGTGCGGGGCTCTCCACAGCTCATGTGCACCTCATGGTGCTCACACGCCACCAGGGGAAACTCCACATAATGGAGCAGAGCTACGCTTGTGGCCCTTGACAGCTCACCAAAACTCATTAAAGCAGCCCTGCAGCTGAAATAATTACCCACCCCTGCTCCACATCATTACCTATGCAGTCCCATCACAGAATAAGCAATAACAAGTGACTTCACAGAGACTACTCTAAAGACAGAGTTGGGTAAAATTTTGTTACATAATTATTTATTTTAAAAAGCTAATGGGCTGTCAGAGGGGCAAACTTGGCAACACTTACAGATTAACATAAAAACAGTAAGAGCTGGGGTTTCCTTTGGTCTAAGCACAGACAGCAAGAAACCCTGGATCAAGCCAAGAAGTGGCTGAGAGGAACTGAGGCATGTTCAATGGCATGCAGCAGAGGAACCTCACAATGTATGCATGCCATATGGACACTGCTGGTCCAAAAGGCTCTGAGCTTGAGAGCCTGAGGCACACTCACACCCACTGTGAAAAACAGACAAATTACTGGAAGGTGAAACAATATATAGATTCTCATTACTTTACTCAAATCATTGAAGCATGCTTATTTTGATGAATTTGAGAACTATTTACTAATAAAATATCATTTAAAAACAAAACTTCAATTTTTTTAAGCTTGTTTCCAGCATTATTTGCTTTGATTAGTATACATGCATACAATAGTCGATTGGCTAGCATGGAGTTTTTGGAAAAATTGGTTGTCTTAGTTGTAGGGCCCATATCAGAAACTTCAGTTCTGTGATACCTCATGAAACTATTATACTATTAAATATTGTTATGTGTTTCTTCTTTCAATTCATATTGTAAGTGCTAAACTATTCCTCTGGGGACTTTCCTAATGAATAAAAGCACTGGGCACATCATAAATAAAAGCATCCATGTGAAACAAAGCATTTCAAGAGATAAGTTATGTCATCACTACACATCCAACTGAAACCAGGAAAGAACCTGCATCTAAAGAGAATGTTACATGCAGGCCTGAAATGCTTCTTTCCCAGGAAACTCTAAGGAATAAAAATTCCTTTTTGTCTGCTTTTTTTAATCTGAAAAGTCAAGCAGGCACACTGTGTCCCTTAAGTGATTATCTCTCTTTACCTTTGCTCTGGTTCTTCTTTCCTGGTTCCCACTTTTATTTGTTTGTAAAACTAAAATGGCTCTGGCTGCTTCTCAACATCAGATCTGTTTTGAGAAGAGTCTAAAATGAATCACCACCAGCTCACCCCAGAAGAGGTTGAAGAGCATGATGTTTTGCCTATTAAGCTCATGCTATTGACATGAAAGATCTGAATTCAATTCTGTTTTCTGCCACAGATTTCCCATGTGGCTTTGAGCAAATCATTTAGTTTACTGTGTCACTTAGGGCTCCAATATATGAGTGTGGAGCCTGCTTCAACACAGTGGAAATCCAGCACGTAAGAGCAGTCTCAATTAATCGAGTCTGCTGGAGTGTAGAAATTGACTTGCTCTGGCAGCCTTCCACATCACATGGATCAGCTTCCCAGCGTGTCTGTGCGGAAAAAATGGTGGCGGGGCACTTTAAAAAAAACCACATTCAATGAGCTTTAGTTCAGAGCATCCCACCGCCATTTTTTCAGGGAAGGCATGCTGATACATGTGAGACACAGCCACTTTTAATTAATGCAGCTTGCTAATTAAAGTGCCTGGCACCGCATCCCACAGCACATGTAAAAATGCCCTAACAAAATGGTATTTCCTATATTACAATGATATAGATGCTGTGCTAAAAGGGATCCTGATAGATAGATTGATGTGTGTATATATATTATTATACACACACACACACACACACACACACACACACACACACAATTCCAACTATATATATAAATTCGTGCCTGCGTGCATGCATATTGCCAACTGGGGAGAGGGAACACTAAGAAATTATAAATACAGCTTTGGGAGAAGAGACTAAAATTTTGCATGCACATACAGATGCATTTATATATGTCTAGATAAATAATTTGTATTTACTATCTTATGTACCCCACAGCACAAGGTAACTAAAGTAAGCAGCACCAGGCAGACCTAAAAATTGATCTTGTAGTTCATTTCAGGGTTTTCCTACAGAGTCTTTCATTAATAGTATGCAAAGAATGAAAACTTAGGTAAGGTGGAGTTAATTACCATGCACTAGACCCTCAACCAGCAATCCATAAAACAGCTGGTTAAATGCTGCCCTTTTTGTTTTGTTTTTAATTGCAGTAACCTGCTCTGCTTTTCTTATTTGTTTTATTTGATTGTGTGTCCTAAATGTTAAGTGCGTTCTTCCCCAGTAAGCGTTTCCTGCTTTATAAAATGTTCATCTGATCATCTCCCAGCAAGCACACTCCACTGCTAATGTCACAGTCTAATAAATGCTATGGAACCGAGGGCATTTTTTTCTACCTTAGATGCATGTAAAAAAATTGTATTAAAGAAGAAAAAGTGGAAATGCTCTAACATTTACATGGAACACTATATAAATGCATAAGAAATACAAATCTTTCTGGAATCAGCTCCTAATTTATAAGTAGCATTTATTCTTAATGGCATTAGTGTTGAGCAAAGGTTCTTTACTGTTAGCTTTAAAGGCTAAAGTTCTTTCTACATAAATTACAACAGAAGCTCAGAAACATGACACCACTACAAAAAGTCTAAATGCTAGTTTGCAGAAACCATTGCTAGAGTATGAGAATGGCACACCTGAAATCAATCTGTGTACTTAGGACCGTTTGCAAAAAAAAGAAAAAGAAAAAAAGAAAAAAAAGAGGTCAATTATTTTACTTAGATTTTACCTGCAACTCTTAAAGACTTCAAACCAAATGGTTCCCCTAAAAGAATCTCCTTGATCACTGACATAATGAGGAAACCACGGTCCCCTAGGAAGCAATATTGGGGTGAATTTAACATGAATTGTATCAAAAGGATATATTTGTTGTTTGTCAGATACTGAGGAATTAAAACATCTCTGCAAAACCAAGGGAGTCAAGTATTTCCCACTGAACAACTTTTCTTCTAATTCTATGACTAGTGACATCTTTGCCTTCTACCATCCTAAATCTAAATGGGTCTTTATCCCCCCAAATTACCAATAATCTAATAAGCATTCAAAACCCAACAAAGCAACTACATAACCTTTAGTATTACCTTTGCCTGCTCCATTTGTTATCTCTTTTACTAAGTCTAATTTTAAGTGAGAAATCTTCAGGGGGTACAGATATCTAAGTGCCTAAGCTCTTAGCATTCTTTTGGTGATATGTATATAATAAATAGAAAGTAAAGCTTTCCAGGTGTTAAAAGGAGCAGACATTCATGATCTTCATAGAAATTACTGACTAAATAGCTCTCATGTGCAGCTGGTGACTGTAATGCTGCCCTCATCAGATAAATTACCGGCATATGTTATTCACTTAAGTTAAAACTTATTGATATATTACTTTATCTTTCTTATATTTTCCCTAATGTAGCATGAGGTGCTATTTTTGTAGGTTTTTTCCCCAAAAGAAATTCTTGTCTACATATCATCCTTTTCTGCCTTTGTATGAACTTTTTGTATCTCAAAAGAATACAGTGTAAAATGACAAAAAAAGGCATCATTGTTGCTGAAATGTTTAGTTATATTTCTAGTCAGTCAGAAAAAGAATTCTTGGCGCATAAAAGCTACACATGGCACTTGATGGCTGAAAACAATTCAGGTTATAGAGACTTTAGCAATAGCTTACAGGTGAACTTTAAAGCATGGCTGTATGCATTAATGAGTCATCTTTATATATTCCAGGTGCAGAGCCCTGTGCACTGCCATAAATCAAAGAACAAAAAAAGACCAAACAGAAGAATCTAAAAAGAAAGCAGTCATCAAACCACTACATAAGTAGGCTTTATTAACGTAAAACTTGAGGTTCGTGATCTTGCAAATGTAAAATAGAAAAGGAAAAAGTAACAGAGTGGAGCATTAAAAGAAAGAAGATACGGAACTCTGAATTTTAATCTCTCTCCCTCCACCCCACTCCACCCCCTGTCAAAACTGCCTTGAAACAGCAGAAGTGTATAAGCTGCTTCTGATCATTCCCTTAATTCCCACTGTGGTAGATATGTGCTTTTCAGGGTGAAGAAGTAAATTAGATTTCTTAGATCTGATAGTATAATGATGTCAGTGTTTCTTCCAAACACGGCTACGGTCGGATGAATTGGCAGCTCAAGATCCTTGTTGGTGCATCAGGAACTGCTCTCCTGTGGTTCAAGCAACACATAAAAAATGTAGGGATCAACTGAACATCATCTCTGAAACATTTGTCTCACCAGGTCCTGTCTTATCTTCTCAGAACATAAAATGACTAAATCGCACAAAACAAATATTAAATTCTGGCTTGTATCCAATACCTGACTGTTTGTACAAAAGTAGTCAAAAATTCATTTGGACCATATCAAACAAATGACAGCTATATTCAAATAACCCAATCTTCTCTCTATGCTGATGTCTTCCTAACACTGAGCTCTGTAGGACGCTCCACAGGGAAGTGCAAATCCTTCATGATGTATCTACCTGTTTCTGTCCGTCTTGAGATGCTAAATGAGCCAGTGCCTTGAAACAGGATTCATCAGCCATCTCTTTTTTATCCTAGTATAACTACACATGCATTGTGAAGTAGACTAAAAAAATAAAATAAAAAAAAAATCAAACACACAACAAATAATTTAAAATCCATCTTTTCAGAGCAGTGCTGAAGCAGCCCTGAAGGTCCAACCTTGTCAATCCTGCCCATTCCTATGTGGCTAATGGGTCTTGCTTTGGCCTGACAGGCCATATATCTTCCTGAATCTATTTCTGCCCTATGAACAGGGCAGGGGTCCACAGGTCTTTTTCTGACATTGCATGTAGAAGATGCTACACTTTTTAAATCTGAGTGAAACAATAGATTTTCCCAGCTCTAAGTATTGCTGCCATACACCTCTCA
>NW_005842673.1:799296-807770 GCF_000455745.1 Alligator sinensis | reverse complement strand
TTGATTGCAGGAGGAGGTAATGCAGAAAGTAGGGAAGTAAAAGTTAAAAAAGCATCCTTAGCACTACTGATGTGAAAAATTGTTTTTTACTTTTATCTGTGGCTTTGGATTTGTAACTGTTGCTAATGAGTGAATCTTAATACTTCTAAAAAACATGAGAGGCATAGTGATTACTTTGATATCTGCAACACGGATGTTCCTCCTGCCGAGCACTGACTCAGCCTGACTGAATATTAAACATGAAAGAAGAAAAACCTATTACAGAGGAAGTAATACAAATATTTGTATGAGTGTTGCCTTCACTGGGAGGGCAGGAACAAAAAAAATTCTGTATCACAGAGTGTAAACTTATTAAGAAGCATGAGAATGCTTACAAGAATGGCATTAAAAACTACATCAACCAATCACCATTTTTCATTTATATAACACAACCCTTGATAGTGTCTATTTTTTCCTAGGCTTGCTCCAGAAGACACTACAAAGCAATTGTTCACTAATCACCCATTTCTTTTTTAAAAAGTGCCCTGCAAGTGGCCACTTGTGCTATCTAACTAATTTCCTAGCATATCTCATGCCTTTCTTTGTGCGTGCCTAGCGTGCCTTTCTTCAAATGCATTTGTTTTGTTGTCATTACTGCAGGACTTGGAGCTTGGGGATACACATACATTCCTTTTTAGTTTGTAACCAAAACCACAGGGATTCCTGTATTGATGCAGCTGATGGCCCATGTCTAATATTTTGGTTAGATTTAAAAATTAAAATGACACAATCAGAGTCTTAGTCTACAATAAATCTCAAAATGAAACAGCTATTGCTTACTGCTTAAAAAACTCACACAAAGCTAAGTCTTTCCTGGGTAAGACTTTCTGTCTTAGACTTTAAAAGGAGCTAGTTTGTGAGTAATGGCACACCAACATTAATATTTATTTGTATTACCTAGCAGCTCTAACCTCCATTATACTTGGTACATACAACCATATATAAAAGATGGCCCGGTTCCAAATTTCTTGCACAATCAGGATCCATATATTCAAAAGAGCAATACTGGGCATGTGAAGCAAAAGTCACAAAAGAACAGTGATCATATGACTTAAGCCACATCATTCTTACTAGTCTTTCTTTGGCTTGGTTTGCTCTAACAAGTACACCTGCAACTCCAGGATTAGTTTTTACACACCCCTCTTTCTGCTTTCTCTCATGCTGTTCTCTCCCTTTGACGCAGGGCTTTTTTCCTTCTGAACCACAGTTACTTGTCTTCTCATTCAAACAACTTCTTTAAACAGACCTCTTTTCTGAAACAACATTTCAGTGCTTCCCTCTTGAGTGTTACTCGTTTTCTTGTAGATTTGAGTTCAAATATTGGCCACGTACAGCTATTCAGTTTCTAGTAAAAACAATAAGTGTACAGATATTAAGGATTTTCCCCCCAAAGCAAAAATGGCCTCTCCAAGATTAACATAACTTGGGAATGACCAGGGTTAAGCTGACTCCTAGGAAAGTTTATCTTAGCAGAGAGAACTTCTGTCTACATTCTCTTCTGACAGAAGCTACAGCACAATCCTATGGCATCCCAATGTGCTCCTAAACCCCCTGCCCCAATAGGTCCAGGGAGACAGTGTGTCACTCAGGATGGACTTGACTGTTTCAGTTAAGCAGGAAACTCCTTCACAATTCCCACATTGTGCTGCAGGGAAATGCAGCATGCAAGGCATTCTGGGTGATCCAATCAGGTTTGCCCTGTGCACTACTGTTATCTGTCACCTGGCAGACTAGGGAGCCCAAAAGCACATTAAGATGCATGCATAGGGGCTACCTGGCTGTGCAGTGGCTTGGCTCAGCATCAGATGTCTATTGCATTAATTTTTTCTAGCAGGAAAATAAACTTAGAAGAATTCTCCCAGATCATTTGAACATGTGTACACAGCCATTAAGCATAAACAGGCAGAGATTTGTGAAAGCCTGCTGTAGAAGCGCATTGCACCCCCGTGAGCCCCGGGACCCCCAACAGGACGCCCAGCCTTGCTGGAGGTAAGCGGGGCCCATGGCAGAAGGGACCTATCCCAGCTGCAGGGAAACAGCTGAGAGGAGCTGAGGAGGGTCACCCCCCCCCCCCTCCGGCTCCTACTCCACCCAGCCCCCCCGGCAGCCACGTGACTGGAGCCTCATGAAGAGAATGTGCAAGTTAGCATGGGAGTTTGTGCAGGAAGGCATGTAGGAGGGGCACAAGGCCCTAGGCAGTGAGCCTTAAGGGAGCAGTTGGCACAGTAGTAGCCAAACTACTACCAGTGCAATGGTGGGTGGAATGCGTCACACCCCGAGGTTGCCCCCTGTGGCTGGATCCCTCCCCTCTGGTCATTCTGAGGCCTTCACCCAGATGGAACCCATAGTTCTGGCCTCCATTCACACAGAGCCCCTGGCTCTCAGCTGTGGGGGCTACCTGGCACAACTCCATGCACATGGGATCAGGAGCACTGCAACCTCCCCTTGTGAGATTTGCTCCATATTGGAGTGTCTGGAATCCCAGATAATGCAGCTCCAGACCATGGCGCAGAAGCTATATGCCATCAGGGATGACAAACAGGAGAGTGACTGCTAGGCCCTTCACCCCAGGAAAGAAAAAAGTGACCTAGGTTATCTGGCAGGATCAGGGAGGCCAAGAGGCACTCCCATACTGTCAAGCCAGGGGCCTGGACAAAGGTTGTCTCCAGCCCCAAGGCTCACTATACTAGGGTCACCACCCCCCTGGATCTCTGCAACAGATACGAACCTCTTGCAGAGCCGCCAGCTACCACAAGTGAGGAATAAACATGACCATCTATCATCCCCAAGATGAAATATGGAGAGGTCACTGTGGGCGATTGAAGGAGGGGGACTGAGGGAGTGATCTGTTGCCCCAACCCCTTAGCCCAGGAGGCCTGCTGCCTCCCAGGAGCCTGTACCGGGATGTGGCTGAGAAGATCCCAAAACTTATCAAGCCCTCTGACCACTACCCTATGATCCTTATCCATGTGGGCACAAATGACATGGCTTAGAGCAATCCCAGCCGGGTCATGAGTGGCTACAGGGCTCTGGGAATGGGGCTCAGGGGTTTGGGGACACAGGTGGTTTTTTCCTCAATCCTTCTGGTTACGGGTCATGGGCAGAGAAGGGAGAGATGAATCAAGGCAGTAAACAGAAGACTACGACACTGGTGCCACCATGAAGGCTTCAGCTTCTACAACCACAGTTCACTTTTCAGACAGAGAGGCAGTGCTCTGTTAGGAGTGAGGTGGAGGCTCTCTTCCACTGGGGAAGAAGCTCTTCTCAGCCAGAGTGGCTGACTTGCTTGACCGGGCTTTAAACTAAGCCCACTGAGGGATGGGTGGACAACCAACAGAGCAAGCTCACCAAGCATCAACCATGAAACCAGCAGGTTAGGATGCTCAAGGAAACCCACTCCTACCCCAGCCCAGGAACAGAGCTTTTACATGAGTATAAGGAAACCTAGGGCCTCCAATGGCGCACACACTTGCTGGTACACTAATGCTAGGAGTTTGGGGAATAAACAGGTGAAACTGGTCCTTCTGCTAAATAAAAATGACTACCATCTCATAGGGATCATGAAGACCTGGTGGGAATCCTCCTATGACTGGACTACCAGTATAAATGGCTATAACCTGTAAAGGATAGATCATGTGAAAATCATAACTGTGAAGGGGGAAAGCAGGGGAAAAAAAAAAGGGGGGGGGGGAGTGTATCTCTCTATGTGAAGGAGAGCTACATGTCCCTACAAGCTGAGCTTGGCACCCAAACAGGATGACTGGAGACCCTTTGGATTAGAATACCAGGGGAATGTAGTGAAGGCAATACAATGGTAGGAGCCTACTACCAACCTCCAAACCAGGAACAAGTGGTTGACCAAGAATTCACCAGGAAACTGACCAAGGTTGCACGCTCTCAGTGCATGGTTGTCATGGGAGACTTCAATTACCAGGACATCTCATGGGATGAGAGCTCGGCCAAATCCAATCAGTCACAAAGCTTCCTTACATATGTGGATGAGCTCTACCTGTCCCAAGAAGTTTATGAGCTGGCAAGAAGCAAGGCTCTGCTGGACCTGGTAC
This sequence comes from Alligator sinensis, assembly GCF_000455745.1. Taxonomy (NCBI): domain Eukaryota; kingdom Metazoa; phylum Chordata; order Crocodylia; family Alligatoridae; genus Alligator; species Alligator sinensis. The sequence goes on along the minus strand of NW_005842673.1, from coordinate 803,667 downwards.
TAGCCAAAGGGGATGATCTAATCAGCAACCTAAGAATTGAGGGGAAGCTGGGTGACAGTGACCATGAGTTGTCACTTTCACTATTCATCACTAAGCTGGCAAGTCAGCCAGCAATGCAGTAGCTCTTGACTTTAGGAAAGCTGACTTTCATAAGCTCAGGAGGCTTGTTCTTGAGGCCCTGAAAGGCCATGATTTCACAGAGAGGGGAGTTCATGATGAGTGGTTGCTCCTTAAGGAAGCGATCCTAGAAGCACAAGGTGAGTCCATCCCAGCCCATAGGAAAGGTGATAAAAGGGCTCAATAACCAACCCCCTTGGCTCAACAGGGAACTCATGGACCTCCTCCATTTAAAGAGAGAGGTGTATAAGGGATGGAAGATAGGAATCATCACTAAAGAGGAGTATACTGTACTGGTCTGCACCTGCAGGGAGCAAACTAGAAAAGCCAAGGCTGCAACTGAACTCCATCTGGCTACATGAATCAAGGACAATAAAAAGTCCTTCTTCAGATATGTGGGGAGTCAAAAGAAAAACAAGGGCAACACTGGACCCCCCACTAAACCAGCTGGGGCATGCGATTACTGACACCCAGGAAAAAGCCAAATCTGCTTAATGATTACTTTGTGTCATTTTTCACGAGCCCAAAGGGACTGCCCTGCTTAACATGATGCAGGATGACCAGGGTGAAGATGAATATATGCCCACCATTGGTGTGGATCTTGTGAGGGAGCATCTTGAGAGGCTGGACCCCCATAAATCAGCTGGCCCAGATAGGTTGCACTCAAGAGTGCTAAAGGAAATGGAAGACATCATAGCATTGCCACTGGCAAGGATATTTGAGAACTCGCTCAGGCAAAGTATCTGAAGTTTGGAAGAGGGCCAATGTGGTGCCTCACTTCAAGAAAGGGAGGAAAGAAGTCCCTGGAAACTGTAGACCAATCAGTTTGACCTCAATCCCTGGGGAGATTTTAGAAAAAATTATCAAAGGAACCATTCTTGACAGGCTAAGAGAAAGCAACATTCTGAGGGCTAGCCAGCACAGGTTTGTTGCAGGTAGGTCTTGCCTGACCAATCTCATTTCCTTCTATGACCAGGTAATGTATCACCTGGACAAAGGGGAAGAGGTTGATGTCATATATGGACTTTAAAAAAGCTTTTGACCTGGTGTCCCATGAGGTCCTCATGGAAAAATTGGGCAACTGTGGCCTTGACTATTCCACAGTCCAATGGGTGGGGAACTGGCTCTGAGGTTGTATCCAAAGAGTGGTAATTGATGGAACTGAATCAACATGTCACTCAGTGACTAGTGGCATCCCCCAAGGCTCCATTCTCATATCTTACTCTTTGTTTCATAAACGAGCTGGACAGTGGTGTTAAAAGTGGACTGGCCAAGTTTGGTGTCTGGCCAAGGTCACAGATAACACCAAACTTTGGGGAAGAGCATCCACACTTGAGGATAGGCTAATGATCCAGGCTGACCTCGATAGGCCTGCAAGGTGGACGGATGAAAACATGATGGTATTCACTATGGAGAAATGCAAGGTGCTCCACTTCAGGAAGAAAAACCTGCATTACACTTATAGGTTCGGCAATGCTACACTTGCTAGCACCACGACCGAAAGAGACTTGGGGGTTATAACTGACCACAAGACGAACATGAGCCACCAATATGATACCACTGCTGGCAAAGCGAACAAAACTCTGGCTTGCATCTACCAATGCCTCTCAAACAAGACCCAGGATGTCATCTTCCTGCTGTACTCGGCCTTGGTGAGGTCACAGCTGGAGTACTGCATCCAGTTCTGGGCTCTACAATTTACAATGGATGTGGAGAAGCTTGAAAGAGTCCAGAGGAGAGCCACATGCATGATCAGAGGGCAAGAGAACATGCCTTATGAAGAGAGGCTCTCAGCTATGGGACTCTTCATCCTGGAGAAGTGCAGGTTCAGGAGTGAAATGGTGGCAGCCTATAAAAACATAAGGGGCATGCATTAGGATCTGGGGGAACGCCTGTGCACTAGAGCACCCAAGGGGATGACAAAGTCCAACAGTCACAGATTCCTGCAAAACCATTTTAGGCTGAACATAAGGAAAAACGTCTTTATTGTCCAAGCCCCCAAGGCCTGGAATGGACTCCCCCCAGAGATGGTGCAAGCACCTACTCTGGACACTTTCAAGAAGCATTTGGATGTTTATCTTGCTGGGATCCTTTGACTCTAGCTGACTTCCTGCCCCTTGGGCAGGGGGCTGGACCTGATGATCTTACGAGGTTCCTTCGAGCCCTAATGTCTACGAAATCTACAAAAAGTCTGTGCGCGCACTCCACAAATAACAATTTCCTACAACATTAACAATAACAATTTCTATTTAAAATTGACTAGTACCTTGTTTTTTTGGTCTTAATTTGCTTAACTAGCAGAAAAACACAAAATGGAGAAGCCAGACAACTGGTAAAACTAAAAAATAAACACAATTTGGGAAAAATGCCGAGGCTTATGCACTCACTTTTGATGCATTTAGTGTCTAATAAGGAAGAAACCTTAATTCCAACTTTTCTGTACAAGTATAGTTTTGTGTGTGAAAACACCTTGACAAGTTCTAACACCTCATGGTCTGCCAACAGTATTTGTTACAAATAAACCAGAACCATTACAAATAAACCTCATCCATTAACTGCCATATCATGAAAAGCCAAGAAGTCTACAAAAAGCAAAGATAAGCCAAAAGGACTACAAAAAGCAGAAATACGCAGAGGTAGAGAAGATAAGCAGCAGTAGAGCAGGGAGAAGATGCTAATACCACAAATACAGAAGACACAGATACACTGGCAGGGATAAATCAAAGAAGTATGAAATGGAGAAAGAATGGCATGGCAGCAGCAGCTGATGAGAAGAGGAAGAGACTTCAGCAAAAGGACAGGTTCAGAAAAGAAAAAGGTAGGTCCACAAGAGGCAACCACTGTGAAATCTTCTCTTATCATATATCAACAGCAGCGATTCATGATCTAGACCCACTCATGGAAGACTTCATCATTGTCATGTCTACTCACAGTTGGAGATAGGATAGAAGATTGAGCAGGACAAGCAAGGTCCAAGCCAAAATACGGAAACTTAGTGAGAATGACATGGATAGTGAGATCAGTAAAAGAATCATTAATGCACAAAGGAGACAGATTTCAAACTGAGGAGGACCTGTCTCCTAACTGTCACCACGTCACTTCAGCTTTACGTTGCCTACAGCAACAGTGTGTCATAAATAATTTTAATTTGTTCAAGTCAGCTTCATTCATTTCTCCAGCTCTTGGTTCAGTTGACTTAATGGCTGTCATAAAAAATAAAACCTAAAATATCAGAAAAACAAAGACCTTGGCAACCGGGGATACAACAAACTAAACGCACAGAATCAGAACTCATGGTAAAGGTGATCTTTTATTAGACCAACTAGATATTTGCACACAAAAATATCTTTAGTTGCAAGTTTTTGGGTGCGCACACCCTTCTTCAGGCATAGAAGGATGCAAAGATTATAACATTTTTCCTAGGTGGAAGTGAAAATTCGTATTTCACAGGACAGCTGAGGGTCCTGTAAGGTCTCCTGGTTGGAATAGTTCATTTTATGCAAATTAGGCTCAGATAAAAAGTTAGAACAGTCTTTTTACCTCAAAGTTGTCAGGCGGCAAGCAGGATGTAGAATTATTTCCTTCTGATTATGAATCTAATGTGATGGCATAAAAGATCATATATAGAGTTAATTGCAATTGCAATATCTATTAACAGTTTATTAACAAATTTAATTAATTATGGTAATCTGCCTGAGGAACAGATGTATAATAATTAACAAGTACTAAATATCTAGTGACTTTAAGATGTGCAATTGAATGATGGAATCCTTAGGGACTAACAAAAAAGTTGATTTGGTTCAAAGAATGTATTTACTTTTAAAATGTTTGTCCCAGGGACAACGGGACTAGAGGGAGACCCCGGCCCAGAGCCAGAGGAAATACTCACTTATGCTTCGCAGGAGGTGGGAGCAGTGGCGGCATGCAGGCCGGGGAACCACCCGCGCGGCTTGTTAGCCGCGCTTTCATACGGCTGGGGCGGAGTGACATCAGAGAGAGGCGCCGCTCAGCGGAAATAAAACGCAGCCCCGAAGGCAGAGGGGGCGCGCTGCGGGAGGACGTGAAGCCCGGGGGGATGCCCGGGAGTGGAACCGGGCACCCGCAAGGGGCCTTGGCCGTGGGCCGAACAGGCTGCAGCAGCGCCGGGAGCGCCGGAGGCTGGGAGAGCCGCAGCGCCGAGGATGAGTGGCGAAATTGACGAGGGAGCCGGCAGAAGCTCCGAGGAGGAGCCCAGAGAGAGGGCCAGCTGGGATC
>NW_005842673.1:787635-799013 GCF_000455745.1 Alligator sinensis | reverse complement strand
TCCGGGGACTCCCCAGCGAGAGCGGGGCAGATCCGGTTAGCCACCCGCGCAAGAGTTGCCCAAGAGCGCCTTTTGGAGCAGAGGCGGGCACAATGTTGTTTCCCAAAATGATCCAACATGCACACATCAATCTTGTGCCACTTAAATTGTTCTATTTAATTTATTAGCTACTTTATTTGTTATATAATGATATAAACTTATGGGCCTGAGCCCAGATCTCTCAAGTTGCAGTCCCTTGCGTGAACCACGTGATTAATTCCTCCTCTAAACCTGGTCAAAAGGGAGCGTACAATGAATAACAGTGCAAGGCTGACGCTGAGAGAAGAGGCCTACATAGGTTCAATATCAAGGAAAGACTCCATGCAGTCTTCAACTACCTGAAGGGTGGTTCCAAAGAGGATGGAGCTGGACTGTTCTCAGTGGTAGCAGATGACAGAACAAGGAGCAATGGTCTAGAGTTGCAGCAAGGGAAGTTTAGGTTAGATATTAGGAAAAACTTCTCAATAGGAGGGTAGTAAAACACTGGAACAGGTTACCCAGAGAGGTTGTGGGCATTTCATTCTTGGAGGTTTTTAAAAGACCCAGCTAGACAAAGTCTTGGCTGGGATGATCTAGTTGGAGATAGTCCTGCTTTGAGCAGGGGCTGGACTAGATGACCTCCTGAGGTCCCTTCCAACCCTAATTTTCTATGATTCTATTTCACAGGAAAATGAGGAGATGGAATGCTGTCCTGGGCAAGGGATTTCTCTTGTGGTGATGTGCCTCTAAGCTCTGTGAAAAAGCAAATTTAGTTTGAACAAAAGGCAAGTAGCAAGGCATCAGCTTTCAGGTTCCCAGGTGGTAAATTTTGCTTCCTTCTTGTAAAATTATGAAGTTTTCATTTTAAAAACTTGCAAATAAAGACTAATTTTTGCAAATATCTAGTTTGTCTAGTAAAAGAGAATACCTCTACCATGAGCTCCGATTCCTTTTGCCTGTAGACTAATACAGCTACAAACTGTATCCCTGAAACATGGAAGGTATCACATTTAGCCATTTTTGAAAGCAGATTATGATGGCTATATGCTTTGAAAAAACATCTATTGTTTTAAAATAAAGAATATGTTATGTTTCTTAGTCTTCTTTTTGGAAAATATTTCTTTAGAAATATTATGGAAACAAAGTGTGAAAATAAAACACAGAATTTTGCACCCTGAAGACTCTGCAGCAGAATTACTCAGTCCTGAACTGGAAGTAGATTATGGCATGCAGGTGCAGTCAAGAGAAACTATGCATTACTGGAACACTTTTGCATTTTGTTATGGGGTGTCACTTTAGTTATTAAACAAGTCAAATTCTGGAATGATTCAATATACCATTAATTCCACACTAGATTTCAGTTCTTTTAAACTCCACTGACTTTAATTACACTGCAGATGTGAGTTCCAAGTATTTCCAAATCAAGCTCCACAGAAAAAACTTCTCAGGGAAGAAAATATATTTTTTAGAAAAGAAGATTCATAGAAGAAGAAACCTCGATGAATCTTCTTTTCTAAAAATATATTTTTTTTCCCCTCCTCTGTGTCAACTGCTATGTCTGTGCCCAATCCCATGAGTAAGAAGCACTTTGTAGAAAGTAGTGAACATCCTTAACTTCAATTTACACTGTGAGAGCACCTGGCAGGGAACTAAACCTTTAAGAAGCTGGTGTCAACTGTTACTAAAAAGCATAAAGCTTAACACACATATGGACAACAACTCAGCTATCACCAATGATGAGGTTAGTGAAATTACTAACTTTGAACATAGCAATAAATGTTAATAATCTCTAAAAAGGGTTTGTGGGTTAAGAGCTTATATGCAAACTTTTGCAGGGCAGTTTTTCACAAGTTTCATCCCTGTGCACTGCACTGAATATAGACCGAAATGGAAATCTGTCCATTGCCTGTCATCGCATCATTTGTCAGCTGCATATTGCCCTAAGCAATGTGCATGCCTTTAGCCTGTTACTAATTTTAGCTTCTTTACTCATCTTAGCTCATTTCTTTTGTCTTGGGTCATTTCATTTATTTGCTGTGACTAAATAAATAAATGCATTTTTGATAAAGAGGTTCTTTCTAAAATTTCCCCACTCTTCAAGCATCAGCCATCACAGGATTAGTTCATTTTAAAATTGCTAAGCCTGAAGACTGCATACTCAATTTTTAAGATGCTTCCCAGAAAAAACATGTTTATATGGGTTTTTATATTACTAATTCATGTTTATATGGTTTATATTACTAATGCAGGCACTTAACTGGCTAGAGAATGTTTAGATTCGGCAACTGTAGGCCACACAAGTCTTTTGTTTGTGAAAAATGGATTATCAGTACTCTGTGCATAACAACTGAGGGCTAACATTTGGTATCGCCTTATCCTTCAAATAGGCAGAACTGGGATTTCACAGAAAGCAATACCAAGTACAGGTGTTGCAATATGACTAAGTGACAATTTGAGTTTTTGTAATTTCCTATTTCCTTCAGTACTTTTTTGAGCATTATGCCAGTTTGACTGCAGGTTCTTTAGGACAGGGATCCTGTATATTTATTATATACACAGAGTGGTGCTTGGTCTCTCACACATGCACACACTTGTATATCAATATATGTAAACAGGAAAGGGGTGTTAACCCATGAGTTAGAACGGTGATATCATCAATGTTGTATTTTCAAATAAAGTATAGAAGCAAGGTACTGGATTCTAGTTGTAACAATTAAATATCTCTATCTGTTGGTTGCAAGCTAGCCTCGGTAGTCCATCTAAATTCAGATAAAGGTGATTATATTCTATTTAAATTTACTGGGATATAACAGAGTCATAGTCAATTTTTTCTGCTCATCTTTACAATAATATGAACATGCCACAATGGAAATGACAGTATATGGCATATCACTTATCATATAAAGAAGAATCTGACAAAGTGGACACCAGTTCATTTCTGAAGTGCCTCCTTGGCCTACCTTCCACATAAAGGGTGTCTAAAAATTTCTTTCAACATCTTTGATGAATAGTGTTTGATGTGTTATTTGTCAAGCACCAGGAGCTGGATAAACTTAATAAAGGATGCCCCATTATTGTAAATGCCCCAAGATATTTACAGTTTGGTTCCAGACATGTCTATATCATGAAAAGAAAATCATGGGTGCAGCAAGGGTGTTAAACATGGCCTGCAGGCCAGGTGTCAAATCTGACCCACTGGGCTCGGAAGTTGAAGTGTGGAGCCTATCACAGACTTTGGAGCCCCTGGGTCATGACAGACATGGCCACTGGCAGCAGGGGAAGCAATTTAGGGCTGTGCAGATACAGCCCTTTTTCACCTATGGTTGGTTGGTCCTGCCAGTGCCCACAGACCCACAGTGGCTACTTTGGATCAGGCCAGGGTAAGTTTGACACTGCTAGGTTGCTGAACAGGAACTTGAGACTCCTACTTATATACACAACTGTAAAAAACAAGTAAAACAGAAAAGAAAAATGTCATCCAAAATAATGTTAAAACAGTTAAACTGAGAAATATATATTTTTAAATTAAAATGTTGGAAACCCTCCCCCCAAAAAATATAGGTTTAAAAGTCTGGAACAATTAACTAATGAAAAACTGGTGTTTAAAATATTCTGATAATACAAAGGTGATCTTGAAAGTTTAAAGCCATATTTCTTGTTTCTTTCTTTGGCAGGATTACAGCTGTATTTGCATGCACACATGCAATATATAGAATGATGTGTTAAGTATTTTAAATGAAACATGCAAGAGCAACTTAACTGCAAAATGGCTTTTTTGTATACTACAATTTATTTGTTGACCGTCTCAATGATACATATATGGTAAGGGTGTGTGTGTGTGTGTGTGTGTGTGTGTGTGTGTGTGTGTGTGTGTACACACTTATATAGGGTATAATAATACAAGATTTTAATCTTTCCTAAGGCGGCAAGAAAAATCCAATAAAAATGCATGAACCCTCAGAGAACAAGTGGGAAGGGGGAAAGAGAGATTACACTTGCTAAAGTGTACAACAACAGAACACAATAGCAAAAGGCAAAAGGGATGACCTTCTCAGTTAGGTCAAATTGTTTTCACATTTCCATAGCCAATGGATTTTTTCTTATCCACCTTGCTGTTTATTTGTTCATGTATTTATGACAAACACACACACACAGTTTTATCCAATAATGCACTTCATTAAAGGTGCACAGCTTACCTCTAGCCAGTTCTGTTGGTTGCAGTAGCAAGAACCTAGTTGGAAGAATAAACCCCAACTGCACTTAAGAAAATATTTACGTTTGTATGTTATAGGCATGAGCCACCATGTCATATTCCAAATTTTATAAAATCTTTAGGGAAATTGCATGCAAATATCAAAAGATGTTATCCTTCTTGTACATGTCTCTCACAACCAGCTAGCAAGTGACAAAATCTGTTGCTATCATACTTTCTGATGCACATTAACAACAACATTAATACAATTATTTTAGCAATATGATACATCAGATAATGGTATGCTGAAGGCTGTTGAAGCTGAAAATTATGTTCTCCCAGTGGCTCAAAAGATAAATTAAGCCACATGCACAAAAACAGTTACATTAAGGCTCTGAGATAATCCTGCAGAAGGAAGAATGACACATTGCCCTTAGTGTGCACCATTCTGCATTTTTTCTCTTTAGAAGCAGCCACTTAATTGAAGTGTCGACCCAGATATTTAGCTGGCATTCAAAATTTCTTAAACCCTGCAGTGCTGGATCTCTTTTCCTGTAGTCATTATGGACACTTCACTGAAATTAGCAAAGACCTATGTATGTATAGTAGCACAAAGGCAAAAATAGCATACCCTCAATGCTTTATCATCATAGTTTCATTCCACTGATTTTGTTTATTAGTGAGAATCTTAGGAAGCATTATGGGGAAAACAAGCAAAAGAAAAAAGATTAGGTAATTTATAAGTTATTACTTGGAGCAGTTGTGACCAGATTATTAAAAATTTGTAAGTATTTTACTTGTCATATCTATCCTGTAAGTAATATAATATACAGACACATATATATATAAAAACCCTAATGATTTCTTAAGCAGTTTCACTGTAATTATGGACAGCAAAATGGAGGCAGAGAGGTTATGTTTTTTATCCAAATCACAGAGGTTATACGTCTGGAGCCAGAATTGAAGTAGGAAGTTCCCATCTCCCAGTCACTTACTTGAAAAACATCACCATGGATGCAATTCTCCATTCCAGCGAAGCACAGCAAAAATGGCAACTCAGAGGAAGGCAGGTGCAACTCTTAGATTCTAAAGCTTCTAAGGGAAAATGGAGTGGGTCCCCTAAGCCAGCACTGCTCAAGCTTTTGATGCCGTATGAGTGGTGTGGGCCAGTCCATGGGCTGAATAGGGCCCCATGCATCAGAATCAGGACCCTTTCCAACTCCTTGGTCACACAGCGCCACCCTGGGGCCTGCGCTGCCAGACTGGGGCTCCACACCACTTGCAGTCTGCCCCTGGTGGGATCCAGGTCACGTCCACATGCCAAGCCAGCTATCTATCTATCCAGTGGAGCTCCCCAGGGGTCCAGAAATTGGGCAGTAGGGAAGCAGCTAGCTCTCCTGCCACCAAATTGTATCTGTGGGGATCCCTCTGGGTTGGATGACATGACTCTATAGGCCAGATCTTGCCCTCAGGCCAGGGGTTTTGAGCACCCCTGCCCTATGACAATTTAGGGCAGCCTTAACAGATGCTCTGTTGAAAGTATTGTGACCTGCTGCAATAAGCCTCCATGGATTATTTTATCAGCTCAAAGTTTCTGGAGCACAGTGGCTTTCTAAACATGTTTCTCCCCTTTGCTTGCTACAGCATTGGCATACTCCCATACCAAACACTTATAGGGAGAGGGCACGTGGGGTCTTCAGCTGGCTATGAACCACTGGGGAAATGCTCCTACACTGAGCATACTTGAGTGAAAACTTTGGGTTTTCACACAAAAATCACAGAATCTATGTCCTTTTTCCCTGTTTATGAAGTACATTAATGATTACAGGGTTTTTTAATTAAACTATTCAAAATTAACTTTAAAATGATTTTAAAGTAAAGTTTTGATTCATTAAATGGCACCTGAAAAGTCATGGGTCTAAAATTCTGACATGGTGACTTCTCACATTTATTATAGTATCAGTTCCCTTCTTCATCAAACCTGATAGACACTTATGTGAAAGGTTAAAGGAAAAAAAAAACAAAAGGGAGATTAGAAAGACTAGTTCTAGAACTGGTTAATGCAACTCAGGGAGACAAAAAAAAAAGTGATATGAATGATTTACAAAGATGATGATCAAAAGTTACTGTACATTAGGGGGGAAAGTTAAATGTGCAACTAATGGGACTTTTGAAACTAGGAAAATAATCTAAGAACAGAGAAAATTCAAATCACAATGACTACTAGGTAGAAAAATATTTGTTTTATTTATATATTACCAAAATGCTAAGGTTTGTGGAAAAGGTGTGCCTTGTTTTTATAGGACACATTCTGAAAGCTAGTTTTGTTAGCTCTTCTTGAAGCATTTTCACCCGGCTTCCTTACTTTAACTATTATAGGAGTGTCAATTTTATTACAGCACCTGAGAATTGCTAACCAGAATCTGTATAGTGTAGGTCATGATTCCTTTCTTAATCATTTTCCACATTGCAGAAGACATCTATATTCCTCCCACCCTTCCAAAGCTTACTCTGGTCAACTGCTAGTTCAGCACTCTCCCCTTGTATGATGGTTAAAAAGCTTGAGAAACAGACTTGTCATAGCAGACATTAGGAACCCCAGCTTAGCTTTAATTAGAAGATGCCTGCCTCCAAGCCCACTACCAGCTCTAGTTAATAATGTAACCAGCCCCTATACAGAACAAGTATCTGGGCTGGATCCCTGTCACACTGAAGTGCCAGAAATTTTGGCATGGCTGCCTACTTCTCTGGCTCCCAGCCAAGTTCCCAAATGGGTAACAGTTCACTCCTTAAAAATCAGCAAAAAGTATATCTACTTCCTTGTCAGAAAGGGTGAAACCAATTATGACCAAATGGCTCAGGTAACAAACGTACTATTCATAGTGCGATTATTCACACCTTCTGGCCTTGTCAAACTATGGACCCCTCACCACTCCTACCATGCACTCCTTGCTGCAGCATTTCAGACCATATTTATACAGGCACTTGGGAAAAGTGCTTGAAACTGCCCTAACTGTGCTCAAAATAAAATATAAAATCCAAAATCATGTTCACGCTGGCATACAATAAATCAGTTCAGGCAGAAGTTCCACAGGTGCCAAACAGTATGAGGGAGACAATCAGCAGGTTACAAAGGGTGCCCATTTTGCCATGCCAAATCAGAATCACCTCATCACTAAACCTGACTATGAACCTATAGGGGAAGCATTTGTCTACCTCTAGGAACTGTATTGCCTTGGCTATATGACAAGCCAGTGCCAAGTCAGAATATCTGCAAATCATGCCCTCTACACTGAGTAACAAATTTAGGTCAAATGTTGCATTAAACCAGGGGCGGGCAATTATTTTGGGTGGAGGGCCGCTTACTGAGTTTTGGCAAGCCATCGAGGGCCGCATGACAGGCAGCCAGGGGCAGATAAATATTAATTTTCTACATTTTTTAGGGGCCCCACGAGCCAGATAACATGGCCTGGCAGGCCGCATTTGGCCTGCGGGCCTCATTTTGCCCACCCCTGCATTAAACCCTACCACTATATAATAACTCTTCCACATATCAGTTCATGTAGTTACTCAATTTAACACCTTCAAACTTGGAGTGTTCCTATTAAGACCCATCTTCATCAGCACTTCCTGAGATGAGTTTTGCCTAGCCTAACTTTGTCTCTAGTTCCTCTCCTGATTCATGCCTAGAGACTCCAGCTCCAGCTTCTCAGTCACACCCTCCCAGTTGGTCTCAGCCTCAGTATAGATCAAAAGTTTCTGACTCTGACTTGTTCCTCAGACCCTCAGCTTTCAATCCTGCCTTAACCATTGCTCTGGACTGCAAACATTACAATCCCCGACATGGAGATTAAAAGGCAGTTTTTATGACCCATTCCCTTAATCCTGAAAATGGTGAAAACCAAAAAGACATACCCACCTGTTCAACTTCATTTTAAACTGGTGCTTCATACAACTGCATGTGTATGAGTCCTAGTGACTAAGTGCCTGTACCATTGAACCTCATGCAATCTCAAGATGGGCACTCATATAGTTTAGCCACCATCCAATTTACCCAGGTCATCACCCTGACCACCAGCTAAGGTCATGGGTTTCTTTCCTTCTTTTTTCTTTAAAACTCTAAATCGTTTCCCCTACAATAATCTGTTTGTATAGCTTCTCTGGCCAATAATGAGCAGGGGCATTCCCTAAGCCCTCTCTGGCCAATAATGAGCAGGGGCATTCACTAAGCCCATGACATATCCTCCACCCATGTCATCTCAGAGCTACCTCACTGTCAAGGCCCTGTACTATATTTTCACAGAGAACTGACCATCTACCTATGGGCCAAAAGCACAAAAAATATATGTCCATATATCCAATTACCAGCTTCTGTACTATATTCATGAGACTCTGAGGAAGGATTCAGCATATATAAATAATTGAATTATCCTCCCCAATCAACCTGCATATATTTGTATGCAGTATTCAGTGCCTCCACTGAAAGGCATAGCCCACTGGTCTTTTATTCTAAGCGCTGTTGTGGCTATAATCCTTCAACCTGAACAAATGGGATCCCATCTCAGCCTTTTCTGAGGTCATTCCTTTACTTATGCCTGGCACCAGTAACTATAACACCGGGCAAGTCAGTCCTACCTTTACTGGACAACTCTGTTAGCTCAGTGATTCACCATTCTTAATTAGTATTTTTTGTGATTCTAGTAAGAATTAAATATCACCCCATATCTCATTTCAGACTCCTAAGTTTCCAAGTCATATTCACATCTCTTTCTTAAAGGAAACCAGTCCACTGTAACATCAAAGTTCATAATGTTACATTCTAATAATGTTCACCCTACTCTCCAAATAAATATGTTTTCCATACCTTCAGTATATACCATAATGTTCAAGCTTTTTTGCACTAAGAAAAAAAACAAGGTTCCAGAGATCTAATGAATTGCGTATCATACAGCAGACTTCTGTACTGCCTCCTTGCACCACGTGTTGATCCAGGTGAAAGGGTGATAAGCAGGGATCGAGAACCTGGATCCCTGCTTATTTCCATTTCCCATGGAAAAAAATGGAGAAAATCATGGAATTCCTGGTTTAAGTGAGAGAAAAAATAGATTTTCCCTTTTAGCAGGGAAACCCACAGATTTCTCCCTTTTGTAAAGAGCTCTGCAGGTCAACTGAGTTCCAGCCTGCAAGAGCTGTTTGCAAAAGGAGTGGGAAACCCCCAACACTGCCTGGAGTGGGAAGTGAGAGGGGGGGGAAAAAGGGCAGGGCCCAACACTCTCACTTACCGCAGGCTGCCTCAGGATCACTCTTTTTCATTCCCGGAGGTAAGTGGGACTTAGGGGTTGCGAGGCAGAGCTGGGAGGGAAGCTGGCTGGCTGAGGGAGCAAGGATGTGTTGGGGGAAGACACGGAGTGCCTGCCGGCTGACAGGCACTCCTGGTGGGGCTTTCCCCAACACCTTCCCCTCTCTCACAGATGCACTGCTCCTCCCCAAATCTCAATCTTCCCCCCACAGTCCCTTCCTTTCCCCGCCATTCTGCAGCACACACCTACCTGCTGGGGATGGGTGGGGGGGTGTGTGGGGTAGGGGCTGGGGAGGCTCTGTGGGGGAGTGAGAGGCACTAGCAGGGCTGGGGGGGTGCCATGGGGGGCCTTTATTTTTTAGTAAAAATATGGGGGGGGGGGCATTAATCAGAGAATTTGCAACAACTTAAATCAAGGAAAACCAGAATCCCTGGTAATAAGGATAAGAATGAATTATACATTATATATAGTGCAATCACCTTTCACCTAGATCAACATACATATGCATATGTGGAAAGTGTCACCCGAGTTCATATGAACAGGTCATGGGCCTTTGTACACACACACACACACACACACACACACTTGTATGTCTAAATGCCCCTCAGTGTACAAAGGCCAATGAATCGTCCATAAAAGCTTGTGTGACACTTTCTACTTACCTATGGGCACCTTCCTCTTAACTCTCGACAAGAACCATTTTAAGGAGACAACTCATTTTTTCCCCTCACAATTCCAACCGAAGCCCACTTGTTTTTGAGGTTGTAGGTTTACAATAAAATGAAAGCAGGTAGTCCAGGCTCTTTAAGATATCTGAAGTGGATGTCCGTAAATTCATGCACCCAAAATTAATAATTATACTTTAAAAAATTCTGTTGTGTTCCAAGATTGATCTGATATTTTTCCCTGAAAATTAAATACTGACATTGTTTGGGACAAATCCCTTTAACCATCATTTTTGTGATTTTATATTCATTTATACAATAATTGAAAAATGCTTTTTTTTTCTAGAAATGTTAATGCAGATGGCTTCAGGAACAGGATTAGTGATGAGTTATATTTAGCAAATACGAGGGAAACAGCCTGACATAGCAATTCTTTTCTGCTGCCAATGACTTCCTTTGAGACTAAAACAACATGGCAGCTATTCATACCTTAATGAATAAAGATCTATGTAAATTCCATCTCTGAATTAGCAATCAATATTTATAGAGGAGAGATATTTGTTATTGTTAATTCTTAAATTTAGATGCTGCAAAGAACATACTTCTAAGCCCAAAAATATCACTATGTAACCATTAACTACAGATAATACATTTTTAGAATTTAGCAGTCTTTGCAAAATGTTGCATCCAACATGTATTTATAAAACAGGTGATCTGGTAACTAGTGCTACAGGGTAGTATTATCTGTATATGAGAGTATCGCTGAACTCCAGCATAGTAAATAGCCTTCAATATGAAAGTTTTCCAATAAAAGCCTACAATTGGATAATTTATAGGTTGATATTGGTGCAAGTCTCACTACAGACTTTAATACCTTTTTCAACAATGAGGACTTGGATAACAGACTGGTGGGACACAAGCAACTCCTGAGAGCCACATTGTTCAATGTTTATAAACTTTTTATTAACAATTAAGATGACTATTAACAACATTTGTGATTGATCATGAATGAAAAGAATCAATTATTACCTGGACTGTAAAGAATGTTTATTGTGTGGCTTTATCATCTCCATGATGCTTTCCTATAAAAAGTTTCACTGGTACAAGGAAAAGAGGATAAAAAAAAAATATTTTCATAGATGTTAGGGTCGGAAGGAACCTCAATAGATCATCGAGTCCGACCCCCTGCATAGGCAGGAAAGA
>NW_005842673.1:753679-786742 GCF_000455745.1 Alligator sinensis | reverse complement strand
CCACCCACCGGACTGTGTAGTCATCCAAGTCACAGCCTCTTAACTTGTTCACCAGTATGGTGTGGGATACCGTATCGAAGGCCTTCCTGAAGTCTAAGTAAACGACGTCAACCCCTACTCCTGCGTCCAGGTGTTTTGTAACCTGGTCATAAAAAGAGACTAGATTAGTCAGGCATGATCTACCTGCTACGAACCCATGCTGGTTTCCCCTCAGCATAATTTTTCCTGCCGGGCTCTCGCAAATGTGAGCCTTAATAATTTTTTTTTAAAGACTTTGCCTAGGATGGAGGTGAGACTGACTGGCCTATAGTTGCCCGGGTCCTCCTTCCTCCCCTTCTTGAAAATGGGGACCACATTGGCCCTTTTCCAGTCCTCCACGACCTGGCCCGTGCGCCATGAGCGTTCAAATATTCCCACCAGTGGCTGCACAATGACGTCAGCCAGTGCCTTCAGTACCCTCGGATGGAGCTCATCCGGGCCCGCCGACTTAAATGCATTCAGTTCCTCCAAGTGCCTCTGCACCATCTCAGGGTCTACGCTTGGTAGTCTGGTGCCCTGCTGCTGCCTCTCTACAATCCCAGTGAGAGACTTGTTGTGCCCCTCGCTTAGGAACACTGAGGCAAAGAACTCGTTGAGGAGTTCAGCCTTGTCCCCCCTGTCCGTCACCAATTGCTTATGCCCATTTAGTAGCGGTCCTATTCCACCCTGGGCCTTCCTTTTACTCCCTATATATCTAAAGAACAATTTTTTGTTTTACTTTGATACTACTGGTATTGTTTTTCCAAATCAGTATATGCTCTTTTTTTATTATTTAAACTAGCTCTAGGGTGGTATTAGCATAAGTCTGAGATGGATGCATTAGTCACAAGTGGTAGAGCTATAAATAATTATAATATTGATTCATCTTACAGGAGTGTTCTGAGCACAATACCATACTCATGTTCATAAACATCTTTCAGATCCTCAGATAGAAGATTCATAGACATTAGGGCTGGAAGGGACCTTGGAAGATCATTGAGTCTAGCCCCCTGCCCAAAGGGCAGGAAGTCACCAGGGGTCATAGGATCCCAGCAAGATAGACATCCAAATGTCTCCTGAAGGCATTCAAAGTAGGTACTTAAATCACCTCCGGCAGCAGTCTATTCCAAACCTTGGGGGCTCGTACAGTAAAGAAGTTCTTCCTGAACGGCCTGAAACAGTCATGGAGGAGTTTCTGACAGTTTGATCTCGTCATCCCTTGGGCAGCTCTGGTGAACAGATCCTGATGAGCACCCTGATAAACTTATAGGTGGCCACCAGATCACCCCTGAGCCTGCGCTTTTCCAGGCAGAAGAGCCCCATAGCTCTCAGCCTCTCATTGTAAGGTCTGCTTCCCTGATCTCTGATCATGCGCGTGGCTCTCCTCTGGACTCTTTCAAGCTTCTCCACATCCTTTTTGAATTGTGGAGCCCAAAACTGGATACAGTACTCCAGGTGAAGCCTCAGCAAGGCTGAGTACAATGGGAGAATGACATCCTGGGATTTGCTCAAGAAGAGGAGCTATGGATGCAAGCCAGTGTTTTGCTTGCTTTACTAGCTGCAGCATCCCACTGAAGGCTCATGTTCATCTTGTGGTCAATCATGACCCCCAAGTCCCTTTATTCTGAAGTGCTAGCCAGTGTAGCACTGCCAAGCCTATAAGCCTGCTGTGGGTTTTTCTTCCCAAGGTGGAGAACCTTGCATTTTTCAGTGTTAAATCAGGTTTTTGTCTGCCCATTTCTTGAGCCTGTCAAGGTCAACCTGGATTGCCCTCCTGTCCTCAGGTGTGGATGCTTTACCCCAAAGTTTGGTGTCATCGGCGAACTTGGCCAGTCTGCTTCTGACGCTAATGTTCACATCATTAATGAAGATGTTGACCACACTGGTCACAGGGCACCACGATGATTGACTTCCATCAACCACCACCTCTCTGGGTCTGACCACGTAGCCAATTCCCCAGCCAGTGGATTGTGGAGAAGCCGAGGATGCAGTTGGCCAGTTTTGCCAAGAGGTGATCATGGAATACCAGATCAAAGGCTTTTTTAAAGTCAACATATATGATATCAATCTCTTCCTCCTTGTCTAGGCGACAGGTCACCTGGTCATAAAAAGGAAATGATATTCGTCAAGCAAGACCTACCTGCAACAAACCCATGCTGGCTATCGCTCAGAATTTTGCCATCAGCCAGTCTGTTGAGAATGGTCTCTTTGATAATCTTTTCTAGGATTTTCCCCAGGACAGAGGTCAGGCTGATGGGCCTGTAGTTTGCCGGATCCACTTTCCTCCCCTTCTTGAAGATAGGTACCACCTTGGCTTTCTTCCAATCTTTGGGCACCTCACCTGAGCACCAGGAGTTCTCAAAGATCTGTGCCAGGGGCTGGGCTATGATGCTCACTAGCTCCTTGAGTACCTTGGGGTGTAAGCTGTCAGGGCCAGCTGTCTTGAAAGTATCCAGCCTCTCAAGGCGTTCCTTCACAAGGTCAGCATTGATGGAGGGTAAGGAATCTCCCTCATCCGGGCCTTCCTGTCCTGTAATGGGCAGGGGCGTCCCTTGGGACTGGTGAAAGACTAACGCAAAGTACCCACTTAGCAAGTTGGCTTTTTCCATGGGCGTCAGTTGTCAGTTGTCCCATCTGGTTTAGCAGGGGTCCAATGCAAACTGGTCTCTACCCTTCTATTATGCAATAGCTACTCTTCTAAAAAACTGTTAAAGGTAGTTCACCAAACTGTCTATTCCTGCACACTTTTAAAATGCCTTCATTATGTCTTTAGTTAATAAAGTTGCCCCATTGGTCACATTAAACTTGTGGAAGTTGGGGTGGATATAATTTTAGAACAGCAACAAGAGGAAATTGCAGAAAAGGCTATTTCACAATACTTTAATAGTTCCTTTCATCTAAGGATTAAATCACTTAACTCTAATAAATTAATACTACACCCCTTTTACAGTGGTGTCACGGTTTATATCACATTCTTACACCATCTTTCTAGTAAGAAACAGAAACAGAATTTGGGATGTCTAGCTTTCATCTTTTCCTGATTTAACTTGCAAACATATTGACTCTCAATATCAGTTTCTTTTTTCTGTGAGTATTTATGAATATTGTGTTTTCATACGGTCTGATATATATAAAAAGTGACAGACCCCAGTTGCATCAAGGAATATGCATAAGCATTAGGTTTAATTATTAGTTAGATTACTTCATGTTTTTCCATTCAATCCTGTATGTTCTGTTCACACATCTGATACTAGTCACTCTCAAGCAGTTTGCAGGACCAGTTAAGCCCTAATGCTTTCTGGTATTGCAGTTCTTCACCCCTATATATTTAAGAGTAATAGCTTCAAGATGAGTATACTTCCTTTAAGAAGAATGTGAAAAAGCAATTAATCATTCATTAAGTCTAATGAACATTTAGAGTGATTTTTAAAGAAATCTTTTACCTCTCTTAGCTTAGGTATTGTTCATGTCAAATACTTATTTTATATCATATTTGTTAGTCACATACAAATCATCTTTGAATGCTAACGTAGTGCACAAAAGTGATAAGAAAGCATTACTCTGTACATTTTTATTTCTGGTTTATAAATAAAACACTACTCCTGCCCAAATTTAAAAAGTGACATTAAGATGACAGAACAAAATGGTGTGGATCAAAATGAGAAGGAAGCTGATCAGAGGGATAGTGAGTACCTTGGATGTTTCAAGAACAGATGATGTCTCAAGGAACAATTTGGAAAGTTCTACACAGAAACAATTCTACTTGATATATCATTTATTATCTCTATTTCTCTTCTGTGCTTATCCCCAAAGATATCTGCATGAAAACAGATATTTTTCTCTCATCTTCCCCTGCTGCATACCCTTAAAAACATTGCAAAACACTTAAGCGCATACTTAAACTTAAGTATGCACTTCAGCCCCTTTGGGGATAATTACAACAAAGGTGCAACTATCATATGTAGATACACCTTTGTTAGCTGGGTAGAGTTAATTTGCTAGCAGAAGCTGGGTGTCTCTACATGTGCATTAATGTGCTTTAGTTAATACATACTACATCTAGTACTTCTGAATGCCTATATACGAGCATGGAGGCTGCTCTGATGCATTGCAATTGAGTTGGCTGGAGCATAGCAATTGCCGCACTTCAGCAACCTCCTGCATCACATGTCAGCATCCTTGTGCTTAAAATGGTGGTGCCATTTTTAAGTGCAGGGATAAGGACCCATGAGATGTGGTGGTGCTTTAAAGTAACTCTTGAAGCCACTATAATTAAAGCACCGTCCACTCCCCCCCAGCCCTGGGACACACGTAAAAAGTGCCCATGATTGTGCAGTACTAGGAAAATGTACATTAGACTACCTTAATGCACTTTAACTATAAAGCACAGGACACTTTTACATGTACTCTGGGGTGGGGGAGGGGCGCTTTAATTAGAGTGGCTCTGAGTCACCGATTAAAGCACTGGAGTGTCTTGTGTATCAGCATCCCCACACTTCAAAATGGCAGTGGGTACACTTGAACTAAAGCTCATTCAATGAGCTTTGATTAAAGCGTCTGCACTGCCATTTTGATATGTGAGGATGCCGATATAAGATGCAGAAGCTGGTAACTACAGCACATCACAGCAGCCTTGCTCTCAACTCCATCCTGCAACATCCATCAACAACAGATTGGATTGAGAAGGTCTTCAAAATGCTCTTTCCAACAAGCTTTGATGTCTTCCCTTTCTTTGGTCAGGTCTCCGCCATCCTTAAGTCTCAAGAGAGTTGGGTCTCTGAGTGCTTGGACCATAGAGGACTTTGGTAGCACTAGAAAAACCATGCATATCATGAATGTCAGAGAGATGCTGAATCTCCTTCACCTTGTCTCCCCACCATCTGTTCTTCATACCTCAGGTCCTCCTTTGAACCTCTGCCTTGGCTTGTTGGCGATTCAATTTATTTTGCTTGTAGTTGATGTCATTCTGCCAAGCAAAAGGCATTGTGGTTGCAGTCAATCACTTCTGGGATCTCCTGGTCATTTTCACCAAACCAGCCTTGTTGTTTCCTGATAAAGAAGCCAAGTGTCTTTTCACAGACACCGATGACAGTGGACTTGAAGGCACCCCAAATGATGTCGACATTCTTCTATTATTGTTGATTGGAATTGGCCAGTTTTTCATTGAGGCACTAATGAAAGAGGTCTTGCTTGATTGGGTCCTTAAGACTTTTGATGTTGATCTTTTGTCAACATTTCTTCTGCTGCAGCCATTTCTTGGGAGCCAGTCTGAGTAACATAAATGAGCAAATGAGCTGCTGATAGGTCAAGTAATCATCAGCTCCTGTGATAACTTGGGTGATGAAGACACTGTTGTGGTCCCAAACATGAACAACAAGTGCTATTCAGCAATAGTAACTGTGACTGAGCAGCCATCTTCAAGATCTACTCTCCCTACCCCACATGGGGAGGGGACTAGAAAAGGTGCTACCTTTTCCCTGACTGGATATCTGTATCCAGTGGGATCATCTTTACTGGGGTCAAAGTCAACAAAGACACAATCAATTCTGGGGCCTGGAACATCAGGACCATCAAGGATAATTCTAATAGTAAGTGCCCAGAGTGCTGCACCACAATTACAGCTCAAGAACTCAGGCAAAACAATACTGACATTGCTGCACTTAGCAAGACCCAGCAAGTGGGAGATGGGCAGCTCAAAGAACAAGCAAGCACCTATACCCTTTTCTGGAAGGGTAAACAGGCAGTAAAAACCCAACTTCATGGAGTTGGTTTTGCCATTAAGAATGAACTCATAAACCAACTCAACAAGTACCCTTTTGGAATTAATGGCACCTCATGACTCTCCATCTGAAATTGATGGGAAGCCAATATGCCACTGTCATCAGCATGTGTGTCCCAACTCTTGATGCCAACAATGAAGAATTTTCACCAACCTTGACCCTTCTGACATTACAGAGGGAGACAGACTTATTCTGCTCAGCAATTTCAACACCAGAGTCAGAAAGGACTCAAACCTCTGGAACAGAACCATCAGCAAGGAAGGAGTGGGAAAAGTCAACTCCAGTGGCATCCTCCTCTTAACCAAATGTGCAGAACATGGACTTACCATTTCCAATACCCAGAAAAAACAGGTGCAAAACTCATAGCAACACTTCTGATCTAAGCAATGGACTATATATACACTGCTAAAAACAACAACTGGTAAACAAACAAACAAACAACCCCTAAATTTGCCTGTCAGTATAATTACATAATCTAATTTCTTTTATTACAAAATGACATCCTATTTATCCCTTCTTATCAAGCAAACCAATTACATTGCAACTTAGACTGGCATTCTTTCCAAAATCTTTTAAGAGAAAAAAGTAATGCCTTCAGGCCAAGAAAACCACTGCTTTCCCTTTCTCCCTTTTTTTATTTTGTGTTTTTAAGGTGGGCAGCTATAGGACAGTTCCAACCTTCCTGGTAAATGTAATTTAAAATCACTTATCTTATTTGTACTTACCTTAACTATAAGTACCCCTATGATTTTTTTCAACATTTTTTTTTCTTCAAATAGGAACAGTCTGAACATTTGCTTAGATAGCATGAGAAGATTCAATGAGTACAGTAGGGGACCTTGGTTCACAGATATTAACCAATTGCACACATTGTACTGTGGCCAGATATATTTAAAAAGCCAGAGTTTGGGCATTTTAGAAATAAATGGTGGTTGGTAAGGCCAATACCCTTCACAGCCTCTGAACGAGGAGGATCAACACTGTTAGGCAGCAGATATATTCTGTGGGCTGCTGCAGAATTGTTGAATGTTGCAGAGAACTGAAACATTAAAGGCATTGATTAATTTTGATTTGCTAACTGGCATTACACAGAGAAGGCATATAAACTAGAATCTTCATCATTTCTCCTATCAAAAGATAGGATTCCTGTGTTCACTGGCATGTTCCTATGATTTGATTCTCTGGTTTGAGTTGGGAAACTGACAGACCAGTTTCTCTTCAGCTAAATATGGCTTAGCCTTTTCCTACCTGCAATTTTGGATACGCCAAGAAATACCCAGGTTCCTGATAATACTTTTTCACTTTACACAATTCCTCATCTGACTGATTAGTACCATATTTACTCAATTTGAAGATGAGGTCACCCACATTTAATATGGAGGAGAAATTCTATCTTGGAATTGAGTATGAGGTGCCAGGGTGGGTGGTGTCAGAGGCAGCTGCTACTGCCACCCCCTTCCACTTACCCTGTTACCTCTGCCACTCTCCCACATCCTCCTCCTTTTCCATCTCCCTCCCCATGATGCTTCTGCACCTCCCCTCTCCCTTCCTCCCCATCTCCTCCTGTACTTTATGCCCCAGGCTGGAGCAGGGATGGATCCTGCCAGTGCTAAAGCAAGGGTAAGAAACAGGGAGGGGAGAAGGGGGGAGGGGAGGGCCAGGCAAGGGTTAGAGGATATAGGGGGTAGAGAGGTAAAGCTGCTGACTCCCTCACTGCCTACCCCTTACCACCTGTCTCTCACCACCTCCCCTACTGCCTGGCCCCCTACCACTGCTTTCCCCACTATAGTGGCAGCAGGGATGAATTTAAGACAATCCTCCAATAATTAGATTCTATACATGGATAAATTATAACAAATGTATAAATTATTTATGTATAAAATCTAATTATTGGAGGGGTATCTTAATTTCAGGTTTGCCTTGGATTCTGGTAAATACAGTAATTATGAGCTTCATCACTCTGACTGTTCTGTTATTCTGCAGTAATTACCTGATGGTATACCTCTTAAAGTGGTTTCTTCAGATTTAGTGTAGTGAATGTATGTTTTGGGTACAGCTCTATCAGAAAAAACACAAATATCTAAGGAAATAACAAGGAAACACGCAAATATCAAGAACAAATGTTAGAAAGGTGAATTTCTAGTAGATCCATGCCTTTTAGAACTACACAAGATGAGACATGCTGACTTCAGTTCTGTACCTGATGAGGGCCCAATGTAACAAACAACCTTGTATGTTTGAACCTCTCTAGCTGTGTCACCCTGTAAATCCAGACTTCTACAAGTATGCTGATTTTTTTATTAAGGGTGTTAGAAAGTCTCAGTCTTGGTCATTGTGGCTTCTGCTAGACAGTGCAGAAAAGAACACAAAACAACTGCCTGTAATGGCAGTTGAGGGCACCACTAGAAGCTGTCTCTTGTGTATGTGCACTGCACTAAACTGATCATAATTTCATTACCCCAGCCACATATACAGTATCTGATATTCAGATTGCTCAGAAAGCAGGATCAAAGAATATCATAACAGTAGCAGGAAAACAGACAGCCCACTTTTGCAGTTAAATCCATGCATTCTTATCTTGTCTTCATTACACTGAGAATAACTACAGGAAAGGACTACTTTATCATATCACTAATGAGCCAGGTGGTTCACATGAAAATCCTAACAGAACCCCTGCAGGAAAAAATTACTATTATCCTATATAGTCACTGTATAATGATATGGTATACTTGGATATAGATAAACTACTGTACTTACTTCAATCTAAAGCAAGTATTTTTCCCATTTAACATGGGAGAAAAAGCCCCTTGTCTTGGATTTGAGTACAAGGCAGTGGCAAAGTGGGATGGGGCAGGTGGCTGCTGCAGCTCTAACTTCAACCCTGACCTTGGCTTGGGCTCAGAGTCACCGCTGCTGCCCCCCCCCCCACACACACACACACACTTTTGCCCCCTTCCTCTGCCTGATTTGCCCCACTGCCTTTCTCTCCCTGCTCCCCACATACCATTTACGCTCCAGCTATGGCTCTGTTTCAGCCCCAGGAACAAAGCAAGTGGTTGTTCTGGCTGCAGCCCAGGTTCCAGCTTCAGGGCCCAGCTGGAGCTACCACCATCACAACAGCTGCTGCTCAGTGCTGGAGCAAGGCTGGAAAACTGCTAGATCTGGGACATAGGTGATGGTAAGGGGGTGGGAAGGGCAGTTGGAAGGCAGGAAGTGGGGGGGGGGGGGGGGCACAGATGCCATGGGTTGCAAGCATGTGGAGCAAGTAGCAGGGGTGCCAGGAGGGCAGGTGCTGGGGTATGCAGGCACTGGAAGGGGGAGGGGTCAGGCTGCTTGATACCCCCACTGCTTGCTCCCTTGCCACCGCTTTCCCTGCTGTAGCAGTGGCAGTGGGGGGGAGAGGGGGGTAGAGAAGGGCATATTTAAGCTAACCCTCCAATAATAGATTTCATACAAAAATGGAAGAGTGTAACAAATTATATATGTTCCATGTATAGAATATAATTACTGAGGAGGGTGGGTCATCTTAATATTAGAGTTGTCTTGGATTTGGGTAAACATGGTATTGGTCTTGTAAAAACTGACAACTTGCCTAGCAAAGGAAGTAGCACATTTTATATCAATGTTAGCACAGACTTTATAAAGGAGCAGGCTCTTTGTCACTATTCTTAGTGAAAAACCAAATGGTCTAGTTGAATGGACTTTTTCTCTTGGGAAACGTACATTTTAAATCATTGGAAGCATCCTGCTAAGATAACACCACAGGCTATATTCAAATGCATCCACAAACAATAAGCCCATGGCAACTCCTGCTAAGGTACCTGCATCTACACATGATCCTAAATAACAAGCGATAGATGGGGAACTTTACTTAAAACAATCCCAGAGGTACCTGCCATGGTATCAAGCCCTACAAAAGGATCAAAGATAATTCCTTCCTTGCTCCTAAGGAGAGTGATCCTGGATTCTACCTTTCAAGTTCTTACTCCTCTATTACAGTGTCTTCCTGAACCTCATAGATCTGTACAAGATGGAAAAGATGCTGACTTTAAATCTGTTATCTGATGAGGGTTCAATAAAACTAATAGACTTGACAGTTTACAGTTGAATCTCTCTAGCTGAGCATCACCCTGTGGACCTAGACTTCTTTACTTCTACCAATTACACCAACTCTTTGACTAGGGGAGTTTGAGAATGACAAATCAAGTTTCTTGGTCTGTTCCTCCTTGCTGGACTGAGAAGCAGTAACAGTTTGACTCTTACACTTTCTATAGGAGTGGGCTCTTTGAAACCCCACAAAAATGAGGTTGGAAAGACCCTTAGAAGGGAGGGGCTCTGTAAGGGACTCTGCACCATCTTTGGGTATCACAAATGCTCAAGAAAGGGCTATGCTGATCCACACCTTGTTAAATCTCTCTCCATTTATTTTTTTATTCAGTTATTGAACATCTCTCTGAAAAATATTTTGTGATATTCCATATTGTGGATTCTATAGAGAAATGTATTTTATTATACGAGTTTTATTAGTAACTGGCATTTATAAAGCATGCTTTATCCATGGATGTCAGTGAGCTTTACAGAAGTTTAATGAAGGTTCACAGATCACTGAAAGGTAGGAACTATTCCTCTCCTATGATGCTCAGTTCCCCCCTCACCATATCTCTCTGGCATGAAAATGCAGCAAAAAGTGTTCTATAGTATAATATTTTCTAATAGAATTTATATTACAGATAGAAATTAACACATCATAATCTGAGGTCCAATCCAGTATTTCCACTAATTCTTTATACCTTTGTGGGACACTCAGTCTCTCTATTCCTTAATTTTTCCATTTATAAGAGGAAATAATGCTTAAATGCCTCAATATGATGTAATTAACTTAAATGACCTAAACTGAAATCTTGTTCATCATTTACAAACAGCCATGTTTGTTTTATTAGTGAAATTAGAAACACCTGTTTTGATAGAATCTCAAAGTATTTTAAGAACAATAATTCTTTAAGTGCTTTGAACTCAAAGTAACACTTCATTTCAATCTGATTCTTCCAGATTAAAAAAGATACAGCTGATATTGTTATCCGTCTCTATAGTTTTCTAATCTCATATAAAGCTTGCATAAGTGTCTTTAAAGACCTCATAGAGATACTTCCTGAATGTCTTTTTGAAGAAAAGACAACCCAGAAACCACAAGATGATGGAATGGCACCAAGGTATGAAAACAGTAGGCCACCCAAAATAAACTGGAGTGTTTGTCTAAATAAGAACTTATAGAAGTACAGATACCCTCAACTATTCACCAACTATTCTGCAGTAACTTCTGACCAGTCCTAATATCAACCCAATTATCCTTCCTGAATTGTCTTTTGACTAACCATATCCTTACCCCAAAAATTATAACAAATAAAACATGAAATGTGAAGTCATACCATGGATGGATCTGAAATCAGACACGTATCTGAAGGTTTTATTCTTTATACTTTGACAATATTTGTGTAGCTTCTTGTGTCAGTAAAGTCTCAGTGAACTAAAAATTTTAAATATATGATTTCTAGATGTACCATGATAACAACCCATCTTACTGTTACCTAATGGTGTGGTCCATTAGCAGATATTTCTTAGTAATGACAAGTTATGCATTTTAACTAGTGCCTTCGATGCAGATAAGCTAGCATGAGGTCTCTAAGGATATCTACCCACAACTCAAAGTAGATCCATCTCATAAATGTAAAAAAAGCCCAATCACTACTCATTCGGGTGCTCAGAAGCAATATACAAGTAAGCCATCTTGGATTCTACAAACACACATGTGGCACACAACTGTAACCTATCTACCCTAAAAAAGGGGTAGGAAGAGGAGAAAGATGGAGACTGTGATGAGAAATGGAGCATAGCTGAGGAAGGAGCAGATCAAGAAAAGAATATGAAGTTTGCCCATTTTGTGACAGAAATTTTGTAACAACAAGGATCTGGAGCTTTTGGATGAAAAAAAACAAAACAAAACCCCAACAAACAAACCTCTGAATCTAGGATATCAAAATCTTCCTTATTCAGCGATGATTTTTGAAGAGGCTAGACCAAAAGCCTGAACAAAGAAGCCCTAATTTTTGTATAGCACACAATAAATGCACGCTTGTATGACCTAAACTGGAAGGACCATATCTAGGGATGACGTTTCAAACTTTTCTTTCATTTCAGGCTCATCTTTCAAAGAGACACTATTTTAGTGTGGCAGTTTAGCACTTAGACAAGAATAATGATTCAACCCCACCATACCAATAAAACCAGAACCCAGAAGCATACAGCACTTAGGTACTTATTTCCTATTTAATTTTCTCCCCAGAAAAAAGTAAAGTATACTCAATCTGTGGTTTGTTTGGGTTTTTTGTTTTTTTTGTTTTTTTGGGGGGGGGGGGCACTGTTTATCTTATTTTGCCTGATTTTAACAATCTACTGGCTTACTTTGAAGAGACCTATTTAAAATTAAGTGTAGCTTTGAAAACAGAGACAAAAAAAACCTAAGTGCCTGTTGTTTAAATACAATTTAAGGCACTAAAAATGCAATTGTTAGTCCTCTGTCACTGCTCTCTACAGTAATGGATGTTTTATGTTGTCCATCAATCACTATTCCGGAGGTTTCATTAGTCTTTAAGTAGACACTAGCCAATTAAAGATGAAGGCAGATGATCCAAACCAT
The DNA here is from genome assembly GCF_000455745.1 of Alligator sinensis. NCBI lineage: Eukaryota > Metazoa > Chordata > Crocodylia > Alligatoridae > Alligator > Alligator sinensis. Next base: position 774,250 of record NW_005842673.1, on the reverse strand, counting down.
TTACACAGTATTAAAAATGATCCATCTGAAGGTATTGGAATAATAATGAAAAATTAGAGAGCCTCCAAGGCCTCTCTGAACATAAAATGTTATGATTACCTTGCCTGTAAATATAAACACTGAACTTTTCTAAGGTTTCTTGAATGCAAAGAAAATCTAGGTTGAACAATATTTCCTTGTAATATATTACCTTATATAAAACCAATATGACTAAGCCAAACATCCCAGTATACTCAATTACAATTTATCTTATTATTATTATTTATTTTCTTACATATAACCTGCACTTTCCCCACTCCCCCAAAACCAATTAGGCAAATTGGTATATGAGTAATATGTGAGGAAAACGACACTGCATGGCTCCAGACATGTGGCTACGACAGTAGAGGGGGCAGAGCAGTGACAGTACTAATTTCTGTGGCTCTGGGAGGGCTGGAGCCATCACATGACTCCCAACCCTGCTGTAGCCTGATCAGGCCCAGACCTGTCACATGGTACCCCATCCTGCTATGACTAGATTGGGTCCCAGTGTGTGGCCTGTGTGCTGCCATGGCTGGTTTTGGCTGGGCCATGGGGTCAGAGCCAGCATGCCTTGAGCCCAGGTATATGGGCCCAAAACTCTAGACCCAGCATGTGGTTCCCAGTTCCCAAGACCCTAGACCTGGAATGTGGTTCTAAAGCCCCTAACCCTCAACTCTTAGGTATTTACCTATATTTCAAGGTAAGAGCTTTTTTCTTTCTTGGGGAATTCCAAAAATAGGGTGCATTATATCTGGGGGTATGTTAATTGTGAGAAAATAGGGTATTTTTATTTACGCATGTGTATTAGCAAAGCCTATTCCAAACTCTACTTCTAAAATAGAACACCCCCAACAAAAGCTACATACACAAGAAAATCCCACATTACTACATTACTTGGCCAAGCTTGCCTCCATTCCTTCCATGAGACCTCTTCTATGCTTCTTACTCCTGCTGACTCTCATAATTATTAAAAATCACATTCCTCCTCCACAAACTAAGCCCTCGCAAAGCAACCCCCTATTCATCTGCCTTAATCGTGCCAATTTAGGCAATTCAAGGAATTTTATCTTAATTACTAGAGACTGGGTGCATTTATATGTGCCATTAAGGGGCAGGAATAAACTGCGGAATTTATTACTCAACAGTTTATTGCCCCTGGGAAGCTCCCGGATGTGTAGTTTACATGTGCGCCTGCAGCACAGCACATTGAGCTGGGTCAAAGCAGCCCTGGCTGGCAGGAAGTCCTAGGGGTCAGCCTGTCAGCCTTGGGCTGCTCCAGCAAGGCTCAATGTGTTGCGGTGGGGTTATCTGGGGTACAACAGTGCTTCAGTGTGGAGCTAATCAGCAGGCAGCCCCTGCACTGAAGCACCCTCATGCCTTATTCAGCTGGGTCAGCATCTACACGTGCACTGCTGCACATGAAAAAAACCTGCAGCATACAAGTCCTACACTGCTGTAAAGCTTATTAGTTTTGTGAGCTGTAATAGGGGTGCATGTGTAGACGCTGAGACATTTACTTCACAGTTAATTAGTCAACTGCAGAGTAAACATCTCATGTAGACTTCCCCACATATGGCTAAATAGGAAAAAAAAAAAATGTGATTTTTTTTTATACTATTGTTAATTAAACTTAGTTATTCAAGTTATTATTGCTTTCACTGAAAGGACAAAAAAAGGGAGGAGGGGGGAAAATCAGCTAAAGAACTAGCAAGTATGGAAGAATTCAGCACTCAGCGCAAGGCATTTGGAAGATTTGGGGAAGACATTTTGCCCACAGATTCCAAAAGAGTTGACCCTAAGAAATTAAGTTGACTCTCAGAAGTCATATGCAAGAATGCCCCAAAACTTGTCCAACCTCTCTCCCAACTATATAGAGGAGCCAATAAAAGATATCACAAAGACCTTTGCCTCTTGGTAAATCTAGAAAAGTTGTTGCATATTCTTTCCTTTCTACATGCAACTCATCTATTTGATGTAAATAATTGGGGTAGAATAATCACCAAATCAAATTTGAAAACACTAACTCTATTAAATAACCTATTCTAGTTATTAATGGGCATGCTAAAAACCATTCTATTGGGATGAGACTGACAGTTTTTTGTCAGCATGCCATGCCAACACTTCTTTGGTTGCCCTTCAACTTTGGCAGGGTCATAACAACGCATTTCTGAATAGAAGTCAAGGCCTTCCATTGCACAATCTGAAAACAGAAAGCATGGGATATATTTTAATCTGTCACACCAACAGAATTACAGCAATGCAACAGAGTAAAATTTAGCCAACAGCTAAAAGTAGTAGAAACCGCCACCAGCCTTCCATAAATCTCAGGCATAATACTGTTTTCTACTTCGGTATCGAACATTTTTATTAGAAACATTCAGAAGCTACTGTGGACCTGCAGGCAGATTTCCAGATTGTGAATGGAACAAAAGGATGGTATCACTTTTTTATTTTTCTTAAAATCCCAATTTGGCTTCAGAGACGTGAAAGATAAAAAATGGGATTTGCTCTCCCTTTATCTTTGTGCCAATTGACTAGTTACCTTATAAACTATAGGCTGGTTGCAGCCATCCTACGTCTCTACACACTATGGAAAAATGTCACAATAAATGACACTTCACTTGCTGACCTACAGCTGTTACATTTTTTATTTATTAGGAGCCCATTGGCCTTATTCAAAGCTCACTGAAGTCACTAGCAGGCTTTCTGTTGACATCAATGGCCTTTGGGTTGGGCACTATTACTTAAGGTTTATCTAGAAGAAAGTTTCTTTAATGAATGGTTCTAGAGACTATGGAACTGGTAGAAAGCAGGCTGATTTCAGACAAGACACTTCCATATAGGAAATTTCAGTTTTCTTCTGAATTATTAGTCACAATAATAATAGTCTGATCCAATACTGAGTTTCCCCTAATCATACTCTCCCAGTCACTAAGACTGACGACAACTGTTCTGAAATAGCATCTTGCTATGATTTTTCTATCAGTGCTAAGGACTTGATTCTGAAACTACGGTGCACACAGAACTCTTAACTTCATGAATCCGAGATTCATGCCCTTATAGTCTCATTGCAGGCCTTCATGTTTCACATGTTACTTGGCTATGTTTCAAAGACTGAGGGACAGTACGTAACACTGACACATTCCACACCGAGATCAGCGTCACTATCAGAATGTATCTTATATATTTTACATAGCTGAAAGTATGAAATCCAGATGCCTAAATGCAGTACGGCATAGAAAAATGCTGCTGCTGTTTCATAAGTAGATCTGGATCTTCTGTAAATCAATGACAAGTGTTGTATATTTGAACACAAAAGCACAGTATCTGTGTTTTGGCTGCACTCTGAAGCACAATGGCAAATAACCTTTAGGCATCTGAGTTGTTTTATATACATTGTATTTTATGCTTAGGCCAAAAAACAGAATGTGCATGTTAAGGATCCCTGTTCTACCAAAGTAAATGCTACAGTTTAATTCCAGAAACCATAACTCCTTCAGTTTGGGAACTCAGAGAGAGGGTCAGGTATGAGACTCTTAAATCCGGTGTTCCACCACACTCAAAATTCTTACACCCGAAATAAATACTTCTCTCCATACTATCTTTCTGTAAAAAAAAAACCTCAAAAAAGCCACAGAAAAAAGGTACATTCTCTGTAGCAGATCGTCAACACAGTACCTGTGCTCTTCTTTCAAAAGCAAACATTTCTAAAGTAGTTCAACTATAAAAACTATAGCAAAAATGGCAGTAGCAGTCCTACAATTTATTCAAAAGTGCAAATGTACGGTGCTGTCAATGTTCGTTCACTCCCAAAGAGAACAGAGCTGCAGATGTCTAGCTTTAATAAAGCAAAGTGGTCAAAAGAACAGATTGTAAGTGGGGAAAAAAATAGAAGAGTTACAATAAATAAACAGACGGAAACTGAGTAAGAAAGGTGAACTTAGAGGTAATAACTTCTCTCCTGCTTTTCCCCCATCCATGCATTTTTCTTCTACCCTGTCAAATATTTCAACTCCTAACTACCTAGGAGAAGCATGAAATCTTTGTTTATATCACAGTCAATACATATTATTTAACATCATGGCAAAAACAATACAATCATTCTTTAACAAAATACACTAAAGACCATTTTGTTCCTCCATACAATTTCATTTTTTTTTGTTTTGTTTTTTTACTATAACTGGTTTCCAACGCATATTGAAAAGAATAACCATAGAGGAAAAAATAAAAATAGGCTTATTCTACCTTTACCCTCTCCCCCCAGGAATAGGTTCTTGTTTTGTAGATTTCTTCTCTATAAATTACATGAGTAAAACAAAAACAAACAAACAAACAAAAAAGACTATATTATTTTAATTGATTTCCAGAGAGACTACTTAAAGAAAAAAGTCAAAGTATGTTTTATATGAAATATCTGCATATAAAATTAATAGCTTCCACAAATATCCATACACACCAACATTTCTGGTATGAAAAAGGCCTTTGTTTTGATAAGAAACTTTTATTTTGAATCTGCTCTAGATAACTGCAGCCTTTGCACTGAGATGGTTATCTAGTCAGTATATACTGTAGAATTGATGCCTCATAACTAAAATGTCAAGTGACATATCAAACGTTCATACATCATCCTGCTCTCAAAAAGTCAATCCAATTAAAAAGTTAATCAAAATTAAATTTTACTCTCAAGTCCTTTCATTAGCACACACCTCTCCTAAGACAGTGCTGTGATTCAGAGCAGGAAGGTTTATTTTTATTAATTTATTCAAAGTGGCAAAAGGCAACAACAAGACATAGCTGGAAACTAAAGTCCTCCATTTAGTGAGCAGAATGGGTTTAGTGTTGGCAAAAGTCATGTAGGCCCTTTTCACTTTGCTCTACTACTGTATTTTATTAATGAAAATTAAGGGAGAAATTCTAGGAGTGACAGAATAGCTCTGTGCCAAGACTCCTGAGGTTATGTCACTCTTCTAAAACTGCCAAAGGGAGCTATGTATTTTCTGATGTGGTCTTTTTGTCAAGTAGTAAGTATTGAGACTACCCACTCACTTCACAATGAGCAACTGACAGCAACGGGTATGAAACCTACTGACCCAGTCCATGCTCAGACTTAAATTTCTTTGAAGTGAAAGTCAGTTAGTGGTCTGAATTTTATGTCAATACAATATGAAATTCACCCTTGTCCTGATCCAGCACAAGAAATTAGCATTATTTTAAGACTCCAAAATAAGGCTTATATGGGATCTGAATTGGCAGAGACATGTGTAAGTCCTTTGCATAAGGGAGAACATATTTTAACTAAATCTTCTCTTACAGCAAGTTTACTGAAATTACTATTGTTTCTTTGAAAACAGTTACTTGTGCCATATTACAGTAGATCAGTGAAAACTATTAATTTGTAGGCATGGAAATTAACAAAAATAATTATAGTTAAGTGTCTCGTGGCATGTCCATTACAAACCTATTTTCAGGAGCTTATGAACCAACTCTTATAATATATTCTTGGCTGAAACTTGGTATGAAAGCTATACTTAACTAAAATATATTTTAGTTAACTGCAAGAGAAAGCTGAGAGGTGATTTTGTGGCCACCTACAAATTCATTTGGGGGACGCAGCAAGGGATTCAAGATTGTCTGCTAAATCAACAATTAAAATAAAATAAAACACTGTCTCCCCTCACTGGTCCTCACTGCTGGGTAGGGGAAACTGCCAATTGGCAGCATGGAACAAAGGGCAATGGACAAGGTGGCAGCTGCTCACCTGTCCCACCTCCCCCTGCTGGGCCTCTCCAAGATGTTGGCTGTGCCTTCATCCCTCCTCTACACACACACCCCTCCGGGGCTTCTCTGCCAATCAGCACTCAGGGATGGGACAGCATGAAGAGCAGCCAGCAATCAAAATGGCAGCTGTGTACTTGTCCTTCCTCCTTCCCAGGGCTTCCCTGCCAATCAGTGCCAAGGGGCAAGGCCGCATGAAGGGTAGCCAGCCATCAAGATGGCAGCTGCCCCCTCTTCCCTGGGCATCTCTATCAATCAGCACGGGGGGGGGGGGGCAGCATCTCCACCAATCGGCACCAAGGAGCCAAGCCACTGCAAAATGCCTATGAAATTGGCTCTGTGTGCCATGAGCAGGCCACAAAGAAACCTTCGTCTCACAACAATTTAGGTAGGTGCCTACCTACAAATAAAACCTATACTTTGCAAACATTCCTAAGCCTTAAGAAGAGCTTTGTTTAAAATTGAAAATAACAACAATTTTCCAAGTGAATGAGTTTAAGTATTTTATCTTGAGAAAACTAAGGATCTTTACAAAACATGCACCTAACAACTTTACTCTTCATTCGAGAAGCAATGTGTGTGTGGACCTCTCATAATGAAGTGAATATTTTGAAAAATTGCAGAGCTGATTCAAACAACACAGAAATTTAGAATGAAATGAGCATCACTTCTACATTTAGGAAGGATTTCATTCTGCTTAATAGTTAGCTGTAGATGGGCTTCTTTGATAATTTCTGGGATTACATTATAACAAAATAATGATGGAATTAGTTGCAATATACTGCTTTTCACTTGTAAATATGACAGATAGGTATATACTTAACCATATTTCTCCTCCTCATTTCACAAATGGAAAGAAAAAAAATTGTTATAGAGTAACATATGGAAATATAGAAATATTCCTGAATCATTTCATTTAGGAATTCAGTTTGCAGCACCTGAAAACTAATTTTGTTTGACTTTAAAACTTATGGGTGCTTTCAGTGCATATTTGCCAAGTATGGATTAACAGTCACTGTGACAGCTCCTATGGAGCCAAGAGAGCCTACTGGGTCAATAGTGCTTGAAATAGGAAGAATTTTCACACTATGCTGCAACAACTCCTTTGGAAGTGCTAGGTCTATTAACTCAAACATATAGTTTGTAAACAGAACATAAATATGGATTTACACAATGGACCATAAAGACTTTTGGACTATTGAATTATAAGTATTATGCAAACCAAATACATGTTTACTCTTATGGATCATAATGCCTTCAAGCTATTTCACTTCTTTGGTTAAACAGATGTGGTAAATTACGTATTTAATTTCCACAACCTTAAATGCATACATCTTTTACTCCAAAGACTAGAATGGATCTGTGCCTCAAGTAAATAATTCATGGTTTAAACACCTATAAAAGATTTAATACATACCAAAGTTTAAAGGGCCAGCATATCAAAATGGTTCTGTACTCACAAGTGAGGCCAGGTTTTCAAGAGTTGAGATCCCATTCAGGAACTTAAAGAAAACTTCAGGGCCAGTTTTCAAGTGTGGTCAACACCTACTAGTGCTGATGGAAAATCATGAACTTCAGTCTTAAAACCAATGGAGGTTGCCGAGCGTTGCGATCTGAAAATCTGGCCCATACGCTGTTATTGCTTTCAGACAAACCAACATGAAAGAGAAAGTTCAGCCTAAAAGTCCTCAAACATTTCTTGGTTTGCAAAACTTTTTTTTGTTTTTTAAACATTCCAAATATGTTAATTATGCCCCTTTGCCAAGTTGCTGCTTTCTGTTTTACCCCAGTTATCTAAATGTCTTCAACTCTAATTGCTTAACAGGGGTGTCAAACAAGTTCATCTGGTAGGAAGACAAGGCTTGGAAATCTAGAGTGCTATTTACATGGAGCTGTAACCAAGAAAAAGATGTTAGTTAATGAGTTAGGGAAATGAATTAATATGGGTAAAAATGTTTACAAGGATGATGCCTGCATTTATCAGGTCACCTTAATCTATTACTATTCTACTCATCTTGTTGCAAAATAATAAAGCAAACATCTCCTTAAAAACACCGAGTTCTTCTCTCAGTGACAAGCTTAGGCATCTCTGATTAACTTAGTCTAAGGTGCACCTCTATGCTGCCTTCTGCCTGACCTCAGACTAGCATGGCTAACTACTTCTCTCTGCTAATTTACCTATAGAAATATGACATGACTGAGAGCTGAATTTGTTGCATGCAATAGGCAGTCTTCCTATGATATGCTCAAGATGAATATCACAAGAGAAACCATTTTTTCATTCAATTAGTAGCACCTTTGTAAGTGGCCACATGCTGTTCGGCTGCATTTCTCTTTTGTTGGAGGAACAATAAATATCCATTCATTTAACAGAATTTAGAGGACTTAATGCAAAAAGCAGCCCAGGACAGGCAGAGATGAAAGAGTTTTCTTTGTGCCTTAAGCAGCATCAGACAGAACAGGAAAGATTCAGATCCAAACATAAGCTTTGAAGGGTATAAACCTATATCCCAGTGCACAAATTCTGTCTTCAGTCCCACCTATGCTATCCTAGTGAAGTTAATGAAATTCTGTCTTTGGGGACAGAATTTTGACCAAATTTTCATTTTTGGTTGACAAGAATTTAAGTGCACACTTGTTTGTGCAAAACTAAAATTTGGTTTAAAACAGGTCCCTAAATATGCATTTTGAGCTTGATCCAAAGTCAACTGGAATCTTTGCCTACATCCTTGAAACCAGCAATCTCAACAGGGAACATTCAAAGATCTTCTGTAAACAAAACTTTACCAAATGAGTCTGCTAATTTGAATTTACATACATGTAGGGCTCTGAATCATGGCACTCGAACATAAAAGAAAGAGTATTTTCTGCACTGGCCTATAATATTTTTCAGTGGCCATTATTATTTCTATACTGCTCTTGCTATGATGGTTACAACATCTCTTTTTAGTGTAATATTGATGTTGAAAAAAAAAAACAGGGGGGTGGGAATGCTCATAGAAGCGTATTAGAGAATAATTACATGAGAGCACAAGGCTGCTTCTATGCTGTTTATCTTTTGTCAATGCATAATATCACTATAATGTTAATATAGTAATGCTTATTTATTTTTTAATTACAAGTTGCAGTGTGCACACAACAGCCAATTTTTCAATACTAAAAACTGAAACATTTTATGATGTCTCTTTTAAAGTCTTAGTCCTGATTTTAAAAAGTGGTAAGATAATTTTTTTTCATTATTTCAAATTGCTGTTACAAAAATATAGACAAGGGCATCCCCCATGTATAGATTTTTCAGAAGGAACCAAAATCCTGCCCACCTTAATTCACACAAGGAAATCAGCTGATCTCATTTAGATTAGATTCTATTGCTAAATAGAACTGAAATAAGAGGAATGATTATGCATTGAAAAGTAGAAGAGAGTGTGTGGTGGAGGAGAAAAAGGGAATCCGAGATTATTCATGCTAAATTTCAACCCAATTCAACACAGATTGCCAAATTATAAACCTTGGAAAAAGGAGGCTAGGAACACTGAGGAGTCATGAATACAACCACAAAAAGCACTTCAAAACTGTGACAAGCTTGTAGAGCGTGATGTGTGCATGTGCATATGCTTATTTTATATATAATAAAATAAGTGTTTTCATTTCACCTTACAGTTCATTTGTAAAGATTTTATGCAATTGCCAAGAGAAAAGTTATGTAATAAAGCAATCTCCATACCAAGAGATAAAGTGTACTCCATGTGCTTTCCTACATTTTAACACCAAGATTTTGTCCATAAAACATAGCAAAGACTAATAAGTCTTCTTTTCTATGGCAGGAGCCAAATTACTTAAATATTTATGGATACATGTTAACCAAAAACAAGACAGCAGTAATTATTAACTCGGTTGTACAGATCATCTCCAAGGCAATTTCTTTAAATTTTTGGCAACTAGCCATTCATCTGCAGAATAAATCCAAAATGATCCATTTAAAAATAAACCTCTTCTGTGCAAAAAGACTGAAATACTTTAGTACATAGAAAGTGATGTTCAATTAACAAATCAGACACATTGAAAGAAAAGAAAAACAAAATTTGATTCTGCCATTTTCAAGGACATAATTGCAAAATTATGTTGCATTTACTTTAGACTGAAAAAAAGAAAAGGATGATACTAAAAATCATGCTGAATGTTACAGGCCACAATCCTGCAGTATGTTGTGTGCAAGATGAATAGCTCATGCAGGCAGAGCCTCACTGCCTTTAATGGAGCAAATCAATGGATGCAGATGTCCCTACGCACAAAAACGAACCCCTGTAGGATCAGGGCTGCAAGGTCCAATATTCCTTGTGTAAAAAATTATCCCACTTTAATCACACACTTGAACTAGACACTATTGGCCAAATCCTATTCCACTTATTAGGTATGCAAGTGGATTTAGATGCCTAAGCATAATTTTATTCTACTCTTCTTGTTTGGCAGAAAAAAGTGTTTATACAAAAAAAACGAGTGTATTCTCCTCCTCACTTCTTTTTGTGACTTTAAGGTTCAGGGGCTCAAACAGGGTGAAATATGATTGCACTTAAAAACCTAACCCCCCAAAGGAACCTAATAGTTAAAGTAGGATCTAGCTCTTACGGTCTTCCTTAAAGATCTCTAAAAAGAACATGCGTTTAAATAATAAAAAAATATTATTATAAAACAAACTGACACATTCATAGGACTCAAGATTAAAGATCATTTGTAATATACTGAGGTATATTTCTGAAAGTCTATGCAAGCTCTGCATGAACACTGGTCCCAGCAAAGGGCCCACACACTGGTAGTAATACATCCTAGCAAACCCAAAGGCAAGATGTATTTGGACAACTTTCCAGAGGACTTCCCAGGTGGTGGCTTTGGAAAAAGATACAAGCCTGGACTTAATTAGATAAAACTATCTTAACTAGAAGCAAAATATATCTAGCTATTTGGATGAAGTACAAAAAGACAGCCAGTTCCAAGGAGCAATTAAAAACTGGGCCACTGATAATAGCTTATAAAATATAAAAGTCACCAAGGTTCAAGGTTGGTAGCTATATTTTCCCAGCACATATCTTTGTGTGGAAAGATGTTTCTGCAATAGAATAAGCGCTAACACTTCATCTTTTTCACCTGTCTTTTTTTAAATAAGCAGTATATCACCAAACAACACATAATGAGTAAATTTGGTTTTGACTGGTAATATTGAAGGAGGTTTCTTGTGTGTTCTAGGAGACCCTTAGGGGAGGAAAAGCAAATAGGCTGTAGCTCCCAAATCATCCATTTGAAGGTATAAAAAGAAGCTTACAAGGAGATACAGCCAGAGACTGGTACCAACATAAAGACAGCTCCCTAACATAGGCCAAGGAGTTAACAGTTAAATGCTACAAATAGGGACTGTAGATCTATAAAATGACCATTTTTTATCAAGGGTGATATCTTTTATTAGACCAACTGCATAGTTGTGATAGAGTTAGACAACCTGATGAAGAATGTCTTGCAACTGAAAGCTTGTCTAACTCTATCCTAACTATGCAGTTGGTCCAATAAAAGATATCACCCTAAGAAATCCTTGCCTCTCACAAAAGCCCTAGACCATCACAACTCCAACATCACTCTGTTATCATTTTTATAAGGGAATTATCCTTCTCTCTTTCTCTTCAATCTGTTTCTGAAACAGCCCCTGAGAGCTGTGCACCTGTCAGAAAAGTGTTTTTTATATATATATATATATATATATATATATATACACACACACACACACACACACACACACACATATATACACACACACACACACACACACACACACACACACACACACACATATATATACACACACACACACACACACACACACACAAATAAAACTGCTACTACAGATAGACAAAAATATTTAATTTTCAAAGCTCAAATTGTAGGCATTTAAAATAGAACAGTTTACATTATAAGTATGCATGTTATATAGTGTGTACAATTTGACCCACACATATGGTATCCATGACGGCACTCTCACTTTTGAACTAGGTGCTCATGGATTCAAATCTCAGTCCATCATTGGAGGGCCTACCTAGTTTTCACATATGAGAAAGGAAACTGCATCACAAGAGTATCCTTCACATGAAAGGTTACATTTAACCCTATTCTGGCTCAGAAGTTACAGATCTGCTATCCAAAACCAGCGCTGGGTAAACTTGATATTCAAACCAACATGCCTTCTCTTTGTACAGTGGCTCTCAACCACGGTGCCCCAAGATCTTTTGATGGGTGCTGCTGAGGTATAAGGAGATAAGCCAGGTGTGAGCAGATAAGCTCAGGTTCAGGCTCATCCCTACCTGGTCACTCCCTTCCCTTACTGCCTGGTATTCTGCAGGGAGGTAATTAAGCACTGTAATAAATAAATTAGTTTCACAAAGTTATGGAGGTGTGCTTTCAGTTAAATGAGGGGTACCTTGAGTCTATAAAGGTTGATAACTGCTATCTTAAAATAGATTGTGTCCTGAGTTGCGTGAACTCAGCAGTAGCTTTCATGCAAGTCACTACTTTTCTCGCTGGTCACTCTACACCACCAGCTGTGCCTTGTAGTTATGGTGGATTGTGGAGTCCAAAAAGCTCTAACTCTACTATTTCATACATAAAACTTGAACAATTCACACCCAAGTTCCTTGGGAAGAAGCAGTTTTCTTTGTATTTATTTTGTTATGTTATGCACATCTGTGATGATGCAAAAAGAGCAGACACATAATGAGCAAATAATCCACTAATAATCCGCTTTTCAGATCACAAAGCTGATGCTCTCTCAAGATCCACCTGAACTTCACTTTTCATATTTTGATGTCATATCAGGCAGAAGAAATGGCCATTCTCTACCACTTCTCTGTACCATGATTTCCTATATGTAAATAGATAACTCGCAAGCAGGCAGGATTTTTTTCACTTTCTTACGACCCCCATTTGCTCTCTATATACCTTGCCTTTCCCCCTCACTCTAGCTCCCTCCCTCCAATTTTTCTTTTCTTCCTTTTCTCCTTTTTTCTCTATAAAAGTTCTACCCCTTTTATTCTTTCATTCTGCCCCTTTCCGATAGGTCTTGTTTCACCCTTCCTCTTTTTCCCCTGTATCAGCATTACCCACCACACTCCTCATCAGTCCTACATACAGGAAAGTTCATAGTATGTGAACAACAATCTCCCTGCCTGAGTTTTGCTACTTGAAACATAAGATCCCTCCTCATTCTGTTCTCATAAACCCAGGCTGCATCTATTGATCCTTTACTGATGCTCCTCTCCATCACAGATTACTAAAGGAAGTTTTATAGATTTTACAAGAGCCCAGGGGGTCTGTACTATTGATGAGGACTCAAAGTCAGAGTCCACCACTGCTCTATCCTAGCTCTGTTCTGGGCTCGCTACATTCCAGTGTACCTTACTTTTTAAAACAATTTTGGGACACCTTGAGCATAAATGCTGAAATTTAATATAGAAAACCTAACTCTGTAAAGCTAGGAGCTCTTAGGATTTGTTGTGTAAAATTTGGCATGCTTTAAGAAGTGAATCTTACCCTGATAGACTATAACAGCTCTTTTGTTTCTGTAACTCCCGCTCGATGGAAAGATTATACACTCAATCAACCATAATGGCTCCCACTAAGACAAACCAGTCTATTGTATCAATTTTACTCCAAGCATGAATACTAAATCCATGCCAAAATCTGTCTAGTAATACCATACAGATATTTTTAACCAAGTAATCTGTTTGCATTCTCCTCACACTTTCCATGATAGCAATGCATTCATTAAGAACAATACATCAGTTAATTAAATGCAAAATCCATTATTTAAATAATAAATCCATTATTAAATAACAATGACTTTTTGGATATAACCACAAACAACATACATCAGAACATTTCTTTTTTTGTTTTAAGATGTTCTGTAATAGAATCCCATATTAGCCATAGACTATAAAAAAAAAATTGTCCTCTGAGACCCATATAGAAGACCTATGCATAGAATATTTGCTAAATACACCATGTATGATCTTTATAAAAACTGGCAAACACAATTATTTCCAAAATTTACCCCCAATAGTCCTAACAAACCAGTAGCTAAAAGCTTGTTTTCTAATCACAATGCATGATGGAAATGTTTGGGGACAGAAGACAGAATCTCAGTTGCTAATGTTAGTCTAAAATACTCTGTTTCAATTATTACTGAAGAAGGTGCATATTTGGAAATCTGACATCTCAGCTGGCATTAGTTATTTAAAAATAGACTATTAAACCCTCTCGAGATACAATCTTTATAATGAGTCTGATTATTATTAGGGAAAAGGAAGCTGGGAAGGAAATTCAAGTACAGTAACAAACACCTGGAAAGTCTCCTGAGACTTTCGTATTTAGACTCACTGAAATACAGCTAATCTTGAATTCATTATCACAGGAACACCGTTTTGGTTTAAGTAGTTATCACACCTCTTCATGTTTATTTTCAACTGTCACCTGAAATCAGAAATGTCTAAGGATATCTGCAGCATGACTGGCAAAGAAGCAAACTCTTAACTAATGGTAATATAGTCCCAAGCCAAAACTGAATGAAGTAAATGGATTAAGATATAGTTACTACTGCACTGCACAAAGTCATCACCTAAGATACTTTATTTCTGTGCAAAATGTGAAGAATGAATGCAAATTGAAAATGACACTTGCTAACTCTCAAGTAGGTCTGAAAACCTGACTTTATGAGCCTTCATTATGGCCATGGTTTGGAAAGCATTATTTTTGCCAGCATATACACAATGTTTGAACTTGGGTTTTGAAAATTAAATATACATCTGTGTCCAGATTTCTTACTAGAAGAGATTAAAAATAAATGAACTGCTTCCAGTTTTAATTCTCTTCCATTCAAAATGCTCTCTTTTGAAGGCAACCACAAAACCTGATGTCCTGTTGATCATTTGTGAGGTTCAGTCTTCCTCAGCTCTAGGCTGATTTAAAAAAAAAAAAATCAAAGTTATCCTTCTCTCTGTAGAGATGCATACAAGGTGAGGAGGAAGGGGAGAGATGAGAAACTTATAAACTATGTGAATGTTGAAATTAGCTGAGAAGATCTCTGTAAGGGTGCCTACTCTCTTCTTAAAGGCAAAAGCTTAATTACCTTTAATGTACATGCACACAAATGGACAATCATTTGTCTTCAGTTGAAGTCAACAGGAATTTTGCCTTGACTACATTTTCCATTTTCTATGAATAGGAAAATGATCCCTTATATCACAAAGGATTTCTCTGTAGCTTTCATTACTTCAAAAGACTGAATGCCAGATAGCAGGCCATACGCTTGCGCTTGATTTCTACCGAAGTCAAAACTAAACCTTCCAATGGATAAGGAAGATAAGGTTCACTATGTTGAGTTCATGTCTTTCAATCTTTTCTTGTACACCTGTCTTTCCATTTATTATGGGTCTTTCAGGTCATATTATTGCATACAGTGATTTCTAGAGAGCTGTAAATTAATTCTCATATTTATTTTACAGTGAAGTAGGCCAAGAAATTATCCTTATTATAAATTAAGAATTTTTATCAAACTAAAAGAAGAAAAAAAATATTTCAGACAAATGTGTTCTGTTAAGAATGTGATAAGTCACATTCAAATTATTTAAGCAGAACTCCCTTTATATACCATATTTGGTCCATAACTCTTAGTTATGCTTGATAAAATTAACCACATATCAACAAACCCTCTGCCAAGTTTATCAGATTGTCTAACAAGGCTTTACACGGTTTCATGTTTTTTCCAGAAGCCAGACCTTTCATTAAAACACTATCAAGAACAGCTATAAAATGTTCTCAAAACAATACCAAGTTTTCCACTCATTTATTTTGTGTGTGCGCGCGCATGCGCGCGCACACACACATGCATCCGCACATGAGCACATTTGCATGACAAGTCACACACACTAACACTCTTCAGTAGAGATAAACTTTAGCAGATTCTCTACTGTCATACACACACACACACAGACCACATGCTATCTCCAGCAAAAAACCTTACTAGTTTGATATGGCTAGTAGATATTTATAAAAGGCAACTATTTATCTCCATATCTGTGCTACCCACATTACAATCTACTTTTCATTAAATGTGGTTGTGTGTCTGTGGCACTTAAACTTTCCGAAAAGACCTTGGCACTAAATTCCATACTGATAATTATCTAAATTAGAAGTCCATAAGTTTTCTTAAAAGAAGCATTGTATTACATATTAGTTAATCTATTAAAAATAAAGAATAGAAATATGGAGCCTACTCTTGGCGAAACTATTGGAAGTTTTACCGTTTTCCACCAGAGCAGGATCAAGCACTCTATTAGCAAGTCTTCAAAGATAAACACTTCGAAGCTACAGCATATAATTCTATGCATTAGGTCTAATGGTATCATTATACTATGGATCATTTTTCCCACAGAACTTCCTCAGTTTATTAAAAATAACAGCACACTTGACAATAGCATTAGACTGAGCAAAACTGCATTTTTAAACAATACTAATCCAGGGCAATGAACCATTTGGAAAAATACATCAGTGGATACAGAAGTCAGCATAAGAAAGGGAAAAAAAAAAAACCCTGTTAATATAACTTTTTTTTTTTTTTTTTTTTTTTTAAGAAGAGCATGTACATCATTAACTACCAACAATGTTCCAATGACCATGTTTATTTTATCTTGCAACTATCTGCCAAGAACAGTAACAAATAGGAAAGTTTGTTTTAAATGTGACATCTCCTTATTAGCCCATGTATTTGTTAATAAGCATTTAACATGTTGCATTTGCTGCTAGCACATTTTAGCATCTGTATGGTGCCTATATTCCAATAAGTACCTGCAAACACAGGGCCAAATTCTGTGAGTTGACAAATAAAGTGCTTTAGGATAGAATCTGAAGGATCCATAGAAAACTGTAGAATCTGACCCATAAACATTTACATGGAAATAAAAAGACTGCTAAAAAGTGTCAGCATAATCCTTGAAGAGCTCCTCAGCCTTATGATAGTTTCAAAGCTGCTGCTATCCTCTCAACAGTTCATTAGTCTCCCAGATAATGAAACAGAACACACAAGTGATTTAGTTAACTTATCCCATGAGCAACTTCATCATTTTAGCAACTATAGACCATTTCAACTGTTTTGATAACGGATACAAAGAGCATAGATAATTAAACTTATAGCCTAAAAACTTTTTTTAAAACCCTTCTTTGGCTAATAAATGACCACTGGAAACATAAGTTAGGTAAAGAGAACATTTCATTTGCATTAAAAAGTAGAAGAGTGTGGGAGTTTTCTAGCAGTACACTTCATAAAACACAAAATCTTACATTTCTAACAAGCTCAGAAATGAAACCAGGTCTGTGAGGGGAAAAATAAAACCCTCAGTCTGACCTCAAGTCCAGCGCCAGAGTCAGAAAGATCTGTGATAAAGCACAAGGCCAACTTCTGGTGACATGAATGGGCTATTCCTCAACGGGCCTTCAACTCATCCATTGCAACACAGCAGGATCCCACGTGGAATGCAGCTTGGGAAAAGGGATAAAGAAACCTGCCTAGGCAGAGACTGAGACTCTGGTGCACCCAATTCCCAACCTTCCCCTGCACATTTCAGCACTTTTGGCTGAGTGGCAGGAGGAAAGCCTGTAGGTTTGCAAGCGTTTGGCAGGCAGGCTCAGGGCTCTGGCTCGGGGAAAGCACCTGGGGTCTGAGGGCGGGGCGGCTGCCCACCGGCCACGACTTGCAAGGAAAAGAAACCAGGTGCACGAGGCTGCGAGCAGCAAGCAGGGTCCTCGGCCGGCGCTCCGGGCTGCAGTGCGGCCCGGCCGTCGGCAGGGGGCGCCCTTGCACGAGCAAAGCCGGGCTCGCCTGCTTCCCACAGCCTGGAAACTCCGGCGCCCGCTCCGCAGCGCTCGCTGCACGGCTCGAGCGGTAGCAACTACATAGTAAGACTGTCAATAAAGCGCACAAGCTTTGAACATGCTGTGAGTCATAACATAAAAATAACCCTTAATGTCTCTATTGCAGATGATTAATCTACCGGATGTTTTTCCCCTCCTTGGGGGTTCATGGGCCGTGCACCTGAGCAGCCGAAATCCCACCCCCTCCGGGTCAGTGTGTTCCCCGGGAGTGGGGGGGGGGATGTTTTATTCCCCCCCCCCCCGTCATCAGCAGGGAGGTTTCCATTGGTAACGCCTCCTGTGCCGTGTAGGCAACCAGGGCCCTTGCCAGCATCTCTCCGGGCAGAAAGTAGAACAAGTCCTTAACAGGCTTAACATGCACAGGAGGGAAAGAACAGCAAGAGACTGGGGGTGCTGTTTTGATGACCTGGAGTCGAAACCATCGCACAATGTGGCCAAATGAAAAATGATCACATCCCTCCCCGCCAGCTTCTCATCATCACCATCATCATCGTGTCTTCAGGAAAGAAAGGGGGTGGGGGTGGAAGGAGCTCAGTACTCACCATATTGACTTCTGAGACCATATCTATACTGGCAATGTCTATGTTCATACCGACAGCCACGGGGGGACCTGCAACCCAACAAGATGGTCCGCAATGTGATCTCTGAGAACTTAACTCGTTCTTCCCACACTTACCAGGACTCATCACGCGGCGAAATGGCGTGAGTTTGCCTTTAACCCGTCCACCCCCCCAAGCCAGGCTCGCATTTGCTCCACGCCAAAGCCATCAGTTCACGGTGTGTTCACCCTTCGCCGGCAGCTGTGGGGACATTTTATGTAACATGCACACACGTGTGAATAATGGGGGCTGTGGATCCCCCGGCTGGAGCCACACACACACACCAGATCACTGCCTGAACCACTTCGACCTGATGCCGGGATGGGGGGGATGACTGAACATTTTAACTCCTTCTAGTCAATACATGCGATGTGCAAAGTGAGAACGGGCAATTGCAGCTGAGCTCCCAGTGATTTACATCAGGCTCTTAGGTCTGGGCTATGTAGCACTGGCATAATGTATGGAGGGGGGTATCAAAGCTAGACCGAGTGTCCAATGATCCCCTGGGTTTTTAGACTAAAAAAAAAAACAAACCCAACTAGTTCAAAGTAGGAATATACAAGGGGTTAAATGACATTTTTAACAGCACATCTTGTTCTCAAACAGCACGGATCCCAGCCACGCTAGGCTCGTTGGAATGAACGCTGGATAAACTTAAAAGATTTGCATCTCAATAAAGCCAATTAACTAAGGGTTTAATTACGGGTTAATAAATTATCCGCGCAAACACACACTCACACACACACGAGAGACAGAGAGAGCGATTACAAACATACAGGAGATTTAAATGATCGCATTAAGAGCGCCCTGGGCTAAGAAAATTGAGTAACAATTGGCTTAACTTTAAATCAGCTTGCGAAAATGGTAACACACACACACACATCCACAACACGTTTGGGAGCACACACACACAGAGGACACACAGCCCGGGTATGTAGCATCTCTTATTCAAAAGCAAATTACCTCCAAAATCTGGCCTCAAGCGAATGTCATAGCCTTTCAGCAGTCTATCCACGGTCTCTTTTACCAGTGACATATTGCTAGGGTCATTGACACTAAAAAATAACAATAACACACAGATCTTATTTCTCAGCTCCAATCTACACATTCCTATTAACAGCCAGTAGCATACAGTGCAATTCCAAGTGAAGTAAAAGAGAGATCTCCATCACTCACCTCTGAGCACACACCACTGCTATTATTAAGGGGAATGACCAAATCCCAAAGTAACCCTTTCTCCGGACTCTCACCATCCCTTTGGCTTTTGATATGATTTTGGGTTTCAGTGAAGAGAAGAAGAGATCCAACTTATTCTGGCCAGTGCAGTAATTCTAATGTGAGGCGCATGCGCACGGCGTACCACAACATCAAAAGGAGCAGTGGTTGCTGCTGGAGATCGAGCAAATTTCCTTGCCAAAAAAAAAAAGAAGAAGAATTAAAGGGGAAGAAGGAAATGCATTATTTAAAAAAAAAAGTCATCCACAGGAGGATCAATTGTATTTTTGTTGTCCTTTTTTGTTAGTATATAACATTGACTACAGCCAGCCTGGAAGTTTCAGGAGTTGCAGGGTAGAAGCAGTTTTGCAACCTAGTTTAAAAGAAGGGGGTGGGGGGGGGTGTGCAGAATCGGGTTGGAAACAGGGGAGAAAATAAGGTTAAAAAATAGGCATGCAAAGCATACATATGGTACAAGAAGCAGAAAAGGTGGTGGTGGAGGGAGGGGGGGCGGTGTTTAACTTTATGCTCCCTGGAAACAACAGCCTAAATGGCAGATGAGGTGCAAAGAGAGGGTCCTGGGTTTGCAATGGGCGCGGTGGCGGGGGGATCTGAGCCTCCAGTATTTCTCAGGGAGGGGGAAAAATTGAAAGGATGACGAATAGTTTCTTGGGAGAAGGGATCGCAATGTTTCCCACCCCTCCGGCAGGGCTGCTCGAGGGCAGGGGGGTTGGGGGGGGGTCCTCTAATGACGTGCCTGCCTAGGCAGGTCTCAGGGTTATTTATAACGTGCAAGAGGGTGACAAATTTGGAAGGAAAAAAAAAATGCTAACGTCTCCCTTCTATCGCCTCCGTCCTATTTTCGCCTGGCACCTCCTAGAGCAGCTTCAATGGCTCGGGGGGAGCTCGCGTTATATCACACATGCAGCGCTACGGCTCTGCCTTGAGCAGCAAGGCGAGTTCCTCAGGTAGATGCAGCCCGGCCAAGGGGGGGGGG
>NW_005842673.1:740104-753648 GCF_000455745.1 Alligator sinensis | reverse complement strand
GAGGGGAGGGGCGAGAAAAGACCCCGCCGAGCAGCCCGGGGCTTCGGGCTCCGCCAGACCCGGTGCAGCTCCGCTCGCCGACCCGCCTTACCTTTGTGGGCAAAGCACCAGAGCTGCTGAAACGCAGGGTTTGCTCGAATTAACGCTTCAGGAGCAAGCAGAGACGAGCAGGGAGCTGATTTGGGGATGTTTTGAGTGACATTTAAATCCCGAGCAGAAGAGAGAGAGGAGAAAAGGGGAAAAAAAAAAAAAAAAAAGGAGAGCGAGGACTTAAATCATTCCTTGCAAATCTGCCCGCTGCTTGGAGCTCCCTTTACACCTCCTCCTCAGCTCAATACCCACTTGGCCCCGCGGATCTGTGCTGCTTCACTGAACGGATCCGGGGTGGGCACACGTCCTCGCCTCGCCCGGCTGGCACGGGGACGGGCATGGGGCAGGACCGCTTTGATTCCTCAATTAACAAAAGAAGTGTTTCATTCGCTGCAGGGAAGGGGGGGCAAGGGCGCGTGCTGCACAGAGAGACGTGAACCGCGGCTGAGGAGCAGAAAGCCTCGGCTCTCCCCTGAGTAAACGTTTAGTCATCCCGCGCCAGGAGCCCCACGGCGGGCACCTCGCGCTCCGCGCGCTGATGCCCGTGGCCGGGTGAGAGGCCGCCCCGAATGCGCGCACTTCAATCTGCCAGCAGCCGCCTGGGACCGCCGGGAGAAGGCTCGTTTTAAACAGAGGCCTCGTTTAATCGTGCAGCTACACCGGCGTGGGTGCATGGGACGCACGCCCACGGGAGCGCGAGCGGGGCAGCGATGCCCGGCCCGTTGCCTGGGGGCGACCGGCCAGCCGCTCGGCGGGGCCCTGGGGCCCGGCTCCCGCGTCACCGCGGGCAAGAGCGCGGGGGGGCCCCAGGGAGCACCGCTGAGAGGAGAAATGAGGGGCATGAAGAGCCCTGGGAAATGGGCTGAGGAGTAGCAGGGATTTCAGAAAACAGCGCATAGGAAAGGGGGAGGAATGAAGGAAGGAAGCCCTAGGTAGAGAGGGCCAGGGGCAGGGAGTGCTGGGGGGGGGGCGCTTGCAGGTTTAAAGGGGCAGGGGGAAAGTGCAGCACTGGACGCTTTGAAGGAAGCGGGTTGGGAAAGGCTAATGGGTGCCAAACCAGGCAGCCCTTTAAGAAGAGTCTGCAGGCTGGTAAAGAGACATGCAAGCCATTGGCAATGAGTAGGGGTTGCACGTGCACCCCCTGAAAATGGCAGCGCACCCCCTGTGAAAAGGTGGCACTGACACTGCCAGTGGTGCCTGCGGGCAGTTGCCACTCACCATCCCCACCCCTCGCTGCTGACACCACTGGTGGCATCTACAGTCGGTCCATGATCACTGCTGGCCACTGCTGACATCTGCGGGTGGTTGCCAAAAGCCCGTCAGTTGGCACTCGCTACCTCCCCCCTGCTGCCGACAGCACCAGGGCAACCTGCAGGAGCTCCCCGTTTACTGCCACCATGCTCCCGCCACTGTCAGCGCCACCACCACCTGCAGGAGCTCACCATGCCCCCCCGCCCCAGCCTCAGGGTGGGGGGGCACGCGGTATTCATGCTGCAAGTACAGTGCTCAAGTCTCCTGGTTCCTGTGTGGAGGGCCAGGGTCCACCCTGGTTCGGCGTCAACTGATCATCTGTCTGCCCTTCAAAAGAATGCCTTAGAATAACACAGGTTCTCCTTTCAACAGTTGGGCACAGGCCACAGGCACAAGATGCAGATCTACCTCCATCTTCCAAACATTGACTGAAGCAGTAAAATACACTGATCAAATAATTGGATAGGGCTGGATGGTCACCTTCCACAGAATGTCACCTTCAAAAGGAACAAATGCAGCTTTTTATGAAAGATTTTTGCTTCCACTGAGAAATGTAGACCCCCCCCCCTTCCTTCTTTTTGAAGGATGGAGGAGAAAGAAAGGCAACATTTTGATTAGGAAAACTCAGACTCAGCTCCCCATTTTGGCAACTGGGGAAAAATTATACTTCTGAACTCTTAAGAGTAAGAGCTGAAGAGTGTTTAGTAAATCAGAAATGTCTTACCTGTGCATTATAAAAAGAACTTTACGACTACTGTATTTCATGGTGTATAAGTTGAGTTTTTGAGCCAAATTTTTAACCCTTAAAATTCAACCTCAACTTGTACACCATCCCCTGCAAGCAATGCTACTGGGACCCCCCTGGGACCTCCCTGGGAGCTCGGGCAATGCGTGGCCTGCTGGCAGCCTACACAGCAGACCCCAGGGAGTGCTGCTGCTGCAGAGGGGAGAAACAAGCCCTGCTTGCAGCTTAGGTGCTGTCCTCACTGCTTGTGCCTTCAGCAGGGGCCTGCGGCTGGTAGGACGCCTGGCACCACCCAGGAAGGGGCTGGCTTGCCCCAGGGCAGCATGGGGCGTCGGGCAGCAATGCCCGCCAGCACGCTGCCTCTCCCATAGCCTGTTCGTGCTTCCAGCACCTCACACACCAAGGCGGGGTTGACCTAAACACCAGATATACAAAAATTCTACCTTTTTTTTACCGAAATAGGGGGTTGACTTATACACTGTGATGACCTATACACTATAAAATGTGCTAAGTGAAAAATGTCCTTTAGGTAATTGTTACAATCTCAAAGGGCATTATTTCTGTTCAAGCTTGAGAAATACATGAACTTTTATTGCATTATGGTTACTATAGATCCATTCACCCTATTTACCAGTGGAGGTATGTATTCTCACATGACTGGGATACTTCATTGCCAAAAGTACTTGAAAAATGACTCCCAAAGGCAGGCAGTGGATGTTTTCTAAAACAAACTCTTTATTCATACGGCTATGTATGATAGGCATTTAGTTCTTTCTACAAGCATTTGTTAAAACATGCAGTCTCATGGTGAAATTCATTGATCTTGCCAATTTGTTCTCACCTGAAAACACTTCTATTCATACCATATTTGATGCTGAGTTATTATATGATCTTTGATATTATCATCATATTCAATTGTCATTAAATCATTCCATTGTCCCCATCTTGAGCATGAATCAGGTGAAGGCCAGAGGTTCACAAGGTGCTAGACCAGTGAAAGTTCTCTCTCTAATGTCACTTCACATCAGGGCTAGAAATATGCCATGGGTCCACACAGGAGAAAAATGAACCAAATTCATATGGTAATGATTCCAGTCTTTATAGTGATTTTCTAGGTGAACAGATAGCAGAACTCAGAACAGTGCTATACTTAAGCACTGAAAAGCAAATATTTTGTTTATGAATGTGTTTACAATAAATATGAACCGGTTGCAATAGTGATGTGTATACAGTATGGGCAAGCAGCAAAGACACTTTAGAAAAACAGAAAGTATTGCAAGTAAATTAGGTTTTTTTAGCCATCTCGGGATGCAAAACAGTCACCAGAGTCTCAAAGACTAGTCATTCCCTTTAGCACTCCCATGAGTGTTCTGCACCTCATGGAATCAAGTCCAAAGATGGGGTGACACAGAAGGAAGTTTATGAGAAAAAAACAGTACTTAAACTGTAATGTAATCCCTCTAAAGGAATGCATTTTCTCTAAAATGCATTACCATTTGCAGACACATAATGCTTCTACTGTACATTTGGAAGGAACGGCATCCCATACAAGAAGCCTCACACAAATTAGGTTGGTAAAGTAGGATAATTTTGCCAATTACAAATATCACCATTACCTCAAATTTGGGTCACTTAGATATTTATAAAGTCAGTCCCAGTTGTGCAGGCATGCATGCATGCATGGGCAAACACAGGCATATATATCATAATACAGTGATGATATCTTACAGTAAAATACACAATAGTCATCAAATACTTTCTTGTATGGTTCCACAATTTAACATTCACTTTTGATTGTCTTTTTTGCTCTCTAATCACTGGTTCAGAACTACCAGTGTATTTTGAACCACTTAGCAGCTTCAAAAAAGCTACTATTCGCTATAAGCTTCTCACCAAAAGACTTCTTTTCCTCCAGTGTGCCTGTGTGGGGTGGATGGAGCAGCAGAAAAAACACCACTTGTCTGGACAGGTCACATTAAAGGATGTGAGGGCCCTACACCATGCCACATTTCAGAGTCTTTTCTACAGACAAAAAAATCCCAGTACAACTTAAACTGTAAAGTAATTCTATATTCATTTTCTGTAACAGAAATAACATGCTGTGGTGTATATAGAATAAGAGTTTTGGGCCAGACTGTCTGCTAGTATAAGTCAATGTATTTCACTGAAGTCAATGGTAAAAGATAGGCCAATTTAGTCCAAAGTGATCTGTCACATTGTTTCTTTACTTCTGACTATACCAATTAAGAATAAAAAAGGTCAGACTTGTTTTGATAAAACCTTTATATAAACACTTCATCTTCATGTTTATACAAATGCACCCTTTCACAAAAGTAAAAGACCAGATTCTTAGTTTTTTTGCTAAGATGAAAGGTAGTATCAATTTAATAGCTGATGTGCTATATTTAGAGTTGGTTTTGGGTATGACTATAAGTTGCTTTTGACTGGAAGGTCTGGTGGCAATGTAGTGGGACTACTCATGATGGGGTAGCTCTTATGGCTGTGCGAAGCTTTGGTTGCTGATTCGATTTGGCAGAGATTTGGCCCAATTCAGTGGCCAAATCTCTAAATCTGAATCGAATCAGGAGATTCATTAATTTCTCCGAATTGAATCAGAAGCTTCTGATTCGATTCGGAGAGATTTGATGATTTGGACAGACACAGCTTTATATGTTTTTTCTACCAGGTACCAGGCAGCTCAAAGTACCAGGCAACATGTGAACGTTGAGATGGTGGGGCAGAGGGAGCAGCCTGTGGGAGTGCATGGTGGTCCCCAGTGCACTCAGCAGCGGACCCAGAAGTGGACCAGAAGCACTTCCGCTTCACTTCTGGGTCTGCTGCGGAGTGCGCGGGACCTCCCCCTCATCCCCCAGCTCACTGGGGGAGGGGGGTCCCCCACGCTCTGTGTGGCAGAACTGGAAGTGGACCAGAACTACTTCTGGTCCATATCCGGGTTCACTGCTGAGCATGTAGGGAGCCCCCCTGCGCTCCTGTGGGACGCTCCATCTGCCACACCATCTTAGCATTCATGAGACATGCCTGGTACCTTGAGATAAGTAGAAAACACATTTAAAGCTGTGTCTATGGCCAAATTGCTGATTCTCCAAATCAGAAGCAAATCTTCAGGGGGTCTGGTCAAATCGAATTGGGACAGTGATCTGAATCAGCGATTCGCATCACTGTCCCGCAAATCAGGCCGATCCCAAATCGAATACGGCCCACTTCACACATCCCCATTAGCTCCTATTAAATACCACAATGTTGCAATCTCCAGAGTAAGGCAAGTAGAGGGCACCTCAAAACCATAGCCCCCACTGGTTTGTGGGTACTCCTTGGTTAGAGAAAGGCCAAGAAACATCACCCTGACACAAATGTGTCTTTGCTGAGGCATTAGGCAAATCAGCAGCAGTTCTTATCTGTTGCTTTCTGGCAGAAACTACAGCGATTAAGGCACTGAACATCTAGACTTGGTCCGGCCTTTGGATTCGGTCTCAATGATCTAAAGGGTGTGGGGGATAGCCTCCACTCCTGCATACTGTCGCCTAGGCATACGCATTGAGGCTCCTGATGTGATGATTGTAGGAGTCTGTGAAAGCAGATTCACAGGCACCTGACGCAACCTCTTATGTGTACACCATGATCCACAGGATCAGCGGTTGCCTACTAAATATACCCGAAGTTATACTCATCCATCAGCAAATATATTCTTTGTCTTGGATTATGGATATAAACTGTATTTAAAGTAAAATGTTTCTGATGATCTATTTTAATAGGTTGTTTCCAGTTCTACTTTTAAAAGGTATGGCTTCAGTGAATTTCAATTGAGTGAGAGCAGGCCCTATCTTAGATAAAAGGTAATAAAATTGCAGTGTATTCTATCATTTGGATTTTTTTTTCATTTTATGTTTAAAAGTTGAAATGACCAGTCTTTTTCATGGATTTGGTCAGAAAATATAGTTTGTTCTCTGAACAAGTTAATACAGGGTGTACTATACTTTATTTCAAATGGGACAAAGTTAGAGGAGCAAATAATAGATATTAATTGTTCACCCTCTGATATAAAGTATTCTTTGCTGAGGCTTATTATTTTTGTCATGTTAGGACTTACTGCACTGTAACCAGTAGAGGTAAAGAATACAAAGAGTGTATATAACAGTCAAATGCTGATCATCTCCCAGATTGTAAATCATCCGATAGAAACTGATAGGAAGCATTAAAGTACATATTACTGCATATCTTTTAGCATCGTTTGTGGTCAATAGATCTTAGCAGCACATTACAGGAAGCCTTTTAATACAAAATTAAATTATGTATAATATAAAAATGGAAGTAAAATGGTTATATGAGAGCCACAAATGCTTTGATTGTAGACAGTTGTAAGCAACTCAGAGGACTAAAGGAAAATACAGAATGCCTGGCATCCAGAATTGCCAGAATGAAGTATAAAAGTCTTCTTATTTAATCATGAAATCATTAAAAAAGAAAAAAAAATCTTATACCCTTCAAAGTGATAGAAGAAATTATAGTTAGACAGCAACTATGAAGTTCCATAGTCATTGTAAGGTGTTTCTCAACTTGATGGGTGAGGCCACAGATTGTAGATTTCATGGCCCTGACATCAGAATTTCCCCGAAAGGAGCAGGAGAAGTTGCTCTGACCATGGACCTACCTTACTTTCCATTGCAAACATCACTTTTTTTTTTATATTTGAATTCTTTATGGGTTTTTAACTTTAGACCTTAATTCTGTAACAAGAGTATACAGTGATGTACTTGAAGTCAGTGTAGGATGTGTCTGCACAGATTGCTTATAGGATCAGACCTTTATTCTGAAGCACTTTGGGCAGGAGCTTCTCTTCTTAAATGATTTTGCAAGTATCCAACATGCTCTTGGACATTATAATAAATACAAAAAGTGTTAGTAATTAAGAAGTTAGAGCAGGGGCAGGAAAAATATGGCCTGTGGGCTAGATGCAGCCCACCAGGCCATTCTATCCGGCCCATGGGGCCCCTAAAAATTTAGAAAATTAATATGTATCTGGCTTTGGTTGCCTGTCAAAGATGATAGGAGCCAGGGGCAGTAGGACCCAGGGAAAGCCACTGACAGGACCAAGCAGCTGCAGAAAGCAAGACCAGTCCAGCCCTTCCCAGTTCCCAGCTCCACCACCCTCAGCCAGAAGCCCCTGCCTAGCAAAGGGTTCTGGTCTGGGACTCTAGGTCTTTTCCTACCTCCCTGCACTGGAGGGAAATTCAGATAAGAAGTGGGGGTGGGGAGGCAGGGGAGGACCATGGATGGTTAATCTGAGCCGACTGCTGAGGTCCTAGTGCTGCAGCCAGGAACCATGTGCTACTAGAGCGGCAGGAGCAGCACCAGCCATGGGCAGGGAAATGGTGAAAGTGGCACCAGGCAGGGGATGAGTTGGAGTGAGTGGGTGTGCAGACCACAGCAACAGCTGGGCAGGAGCATGGGGCCTGCACCGGTGTGCTGGGGCCAGAGCCAGGGCCAGCGGGGCCCAGAGTGGGGTGGGAGGAGCACGGGGCCTGGGCTAGCAAGGGCTTTGGAACAAGGCTGGCTCCTCCTCTCCCTTCTGGCGCACACAGGTCCAGCTCCATAGAGCCCATGCCACCCCAGGCCCCACACTCCTGCCGCCCCACTCTGGGCCCTGCTGGCACTGGCCAGTGCACCAGCACAGCCCCACACTCCCACCCAGCTGTTGCTGTGCTCCCGTGTGCTCACTTGTTGCCCCTTCCACCTGCCTGCCGCAGCCTTTTGTCCACTGCTACCACCACTCTGCTCCATCCCTTTATCCGTGACTTGGAGGTGGGCATGGAAAGAATGCTGTCCAAATTAGCTGATGACACAAAGATGTGGGGAGAATTGGGCACACTGGAGGGGAGGGAAAGAATCCAACTAGATCTAGACAGGTTACAGAGGTGGGCAGATGAGAACAGGATGGAATTCAACACAGACAAGTGCAAGGTGCTGCATCTAGGGAGAAGGAACCTGTAACATACCTATAGGCTAGGGAACACCCTTCTCAACAACACAGTGGCTGAAAGGGATCTTGGAGTCATTGTTGACTCCAGGACGGACATGAGTTGCCAATGTGAGGGAGCAGTCAGTAAGAGTAACCACACCTTGTTGTGCATCTACAGATGCATCACAAGCAGATCCAGTGAGATCATCCTTCCCCTCCATGCGGTGCTGGTCAGGCTTCAGTTGGAGTACTGCATCCAGTTCTGGGCACTGCACTTCAAGAGGGATGTGGCTAACCTTGACAAGGTCCAAAGGAGGGCCACTCACATGTTCAGGGGGCAGCAGGCCAGACCCTACAAGCATAGACTAAACGGCCTGAATCTATTCAGTGTCCACAAGAGAAGGCTGAGAGGGGATCTGGTGGCCATCTATAAACTCACTAGGGGGACCAGCGGAAAATAGGTGAAGCCATGTTCCTCAGGCACCACCTGGAATAACAAGGAATAATGGCCACCAATTGTTTGAGAGCAGGTTCAGGCTTGATATCAGGAGGTATTACTTTATGGTTAGGGCTGCCAGGCTCTAGAATGGGCTCCCAAGGGAGGTGGTGCTCTCCCCTACCTTGCGGGTCTTCAGGAGGAGGTTGGATAGATATCTGGCTGGGGTATTATGATCCCAGCACTCGTTCTTGCTCAGGGCAGGGGTTTGGACTTGATGGTCTATTCAGGTCCCTTCTGACCCTAGAAACTATGAACCCCACTCCCCCGCCTGCTGCTCTGGCACTATGTGGTTTCTGGCTGCAGTGCCAGGCCACAGGATGCAGCAGGAGCTGGCCTGTGATTATCAGCTGGCTCCACCAGGCCAGTCTAGCTCCCGCTGCATCCAGCAGTCTCGGCCATGCAGCTGGGATGTAGCGCCAAAGTGGCAACCAGGGAGGATGGATGGGCAGAAGTGGCAAATGGGAGGGGGAAGTGGCTGCCAGTGGGAGAGCGGGAATACAGGGGCACCAGGGCCTGGGGTCAGGAGCAGCAGGACTGCAGAGCTTGGGCTTGGAGGAGTACTGGTGGAGGCTCTGCCTGCTGCAGGGGGGCTTTGGGCAAACCCTTCCCCTCCACACCCACCACAATCCTCCCCAGCCACCCTCTCCCCACACACTCATAGCCTCCCGCCAACCCCATACTCACCCACACCCCACACATCCACATGCTCCCCCACCCCTCATACACCCATACCCCCCGCACCTATCCAACCCCACAAACCCCCCACACACCCACACCCACCCACAAACCTATACCCACCCCCTTCAAACCCCTACAATATACACGAGTAAGATTTCATTTTTAGCTATTATACAATCACCTCTATGTACATTATACAAACACATGTAAATCAGGACAAAAATATTTTTTGAAATCAAATTAATGAATTGTTGTAGTAGATGTTTGATTTTTAGAATATAATTTGGTATTTATCTGGTTCCAAGATGGCAAACCTTTGCTGAAAGGAGTACTTCCAGGGAGCAAGGGGAGGGACATCTCGTGGCAAAGGTCAGGGATTAAGTGTGGAACTTCAGGTCCCAAGATGGCAAACAGGGGGCAGAGCACCTTTCAAGGAGCAGGGTTACCCTTACGGGCCTTGATGGTTTGCCAAAACTCAGTAAGTGGTCCTCTGCCTGAAATAATTGCCCGCCTCTGAGTTAAAGCTCAGGGATGGGGGTAGAGATCTTCTTTGGTTGTAAGGTTGGTATGTGAAAGTGCGGGCATCAGGTTGAAGTGAGAAGGTTTTCTATACCTAGATGTGAATGGAGGTTGGTTTGGGATAGGTCAGAGGTTTTGCTCTTCTGAGTGACAGGCAGTGAAATGGGAGTGGGTGGGTTAGAGGTGCTGGAATCTTTGGGATGTTGTTTGGGATGGTCTATTTTTTTCTTTCCTTGTGGGTTTTCTGTCTTTTATTGTAATCTGTCTTGAACCTTTCTGGGTAAAGTGGGATATAAATTGACTGTGATTGACGATTATAGCTGAAGATGATGATAAAGAAATTGGAAATTAAAAAAAAAAAAGAAATGTTGGGAATTTTCCTGCTTGCTTCAGTTTTAGGAGCAGACCACATGTACAAGTAGGCCAGATCTTAAAGAAAGAATAGAAGTCTAGTATCCATAATGCTCTCACTGTACTCACTCAGCTGGGAGATTCACCAACAACCATCTCAGGATTCATCCTCATCCTGCTGGGTGCCAAGGGCTATTCTGATGAAAGACAGAATTAAGAATGGAAGCCACAAGAGGGTGGAAGTTCATCCAAGAAAGATCAAGGAGAGAGAGACTAGAATCAACTGTGACATACATTGGCACAAAGGAACACAGGAAGATGGAACAGAAGGGTGCTACACATAAATATGGGTAGTCCTTACCATTCAAAGATCCCCACTTGTAGTAGTACACAAACAATAAAACAGTTTCTCTCTTTGACTCAGCAAGGTGCTAATCACAGCATCTGTATACAATGTTTTCCCCCTAGATGCAGGATGTTTTCTGAAGACAGTGCACAGGGATTCATACCACTAAGATACCAAATATGGGATAAGTTTTGGCCCAGAGCAGGTGGTTTGAGATGTAACAGTTACGCAGTTGTTCCTGTGAATTAGGAAGTACATTTTCAATCAAATTTACATAGTACTTTTCATTTATAGTTCTCAGATATCTTTACAAAGGTAAAAATGTCAGCAACCAATATACAGCAGGGGGCATATCATCAGCCAGTGTATTTTCAGAATACAAGATATTTCCCATATTTGATTGAAAAACATAATGCTACATTCAATACACTTGCTGGGGAAAAAAAGCATACATGTCTGTTCAAAGCATTGTCTTAAGCATTGTCTTAAGCCAGTGATTTGCAGCTAGGCTGCCATGAAACCCTGTGGTGCCTTAAGATCCTTTTTAGGATGTCACAAGGTGTCATACAATTTTAGCACTGTTATGTGTGCAAACATGATTCACAGGATAAACACAAGAGATTTCAAATAGGAATTCATAGTTTTAAGCAACTTTCTGACCTGTTGTGATCTTTCTGAGTTCTTTATAATGTAAGAATTGCTTTATTATTTTTCTATAGTCAAAACTTGATTGAAAATTGGAAGCTGATATTTTTCAAAGTGCCTGGAGTCTGTCGAGGGGTGTCTTGAGTCTAAAAAAGGCTGAAAACAACTGTCTTAAGCAAAACAAATAGGTCAGAAGCAGAAGAACTAAGAAATAAATTTAAATAGGTGAACATTTGTTGGCCTTTACTTTCATATGTCATATTTGCTTTTCAAGGAGTTATTCTGAAATATAAATTCTGAGAACATTGCTTTGTAATTTTCCACAAAATAAATTATAGCTGCCACTTTTTATTGGTATGCCAGAAGAAGAAATCAGTGAGGCCATCTTCTTTGCACAGCTGCAGCAGTGAGACAAAATGCTGCTTTGAGCCTTCACTGTGAGGGGAAAAAAGGTCAAACACTACTCCTTACAATGTGTTATATCTTAAAGTGAGATGTTGCCAGCTGAGACATACTAATAGCCCCTTTCTCTCAGTCATCCCAAAACCTGCTAGTGCAGAGGTAGGTAGGAATGTATCACACAAATATACAATTGTCATAGCACATTCCACCACACCCCTCATTCATTCTGCCTTTGTCTTGTACAAGCAGAATGCTCCCGAGCATCAGTGTTTAGACTTGCATGTCCTCAGTAGCCCTTAGAGTGGGGAGACTTTGGCAACGAATTTCAGAATTTAGGACTACATACTTGGAAAATTCTATTCTGTAATAACTAATCAGAGCAGAAATAATTTAGCTAACTTTGTGGTTGTGTTGTTGTTAAAGAGCTGCCTGATTGTTTGCCAGAAGTATATTTTGATTTAACAGTTATATTTTAGTAGTGCCCAGAGTCCCAGACAATAAAAATACAATAAGTGCTCCAAAGAGCTAACAGGCTAGAAAAGAAGTTAAGTAGTATGAGGCCACCTGGAACTGAAAGGTTGATTAATAAATAAATAAATAAATAAAAATCACTTCAATGTGAGTAGTTTTGAATTTGGTATCCATAGAAGAGTCAACTTTGTAAACCCAGTTGACGGAGCTAGCCATAGAAAAAAAACAGAATGTAAAATTAGCTTAGTGCAGATTATACAGATGCCTGCCTCAAAGGGAATTACTAGTAGAAAACAAAATAAAATCAGGTAGACTAAACCGAATGCCAGGCTAAACGGAGAACAAAAAAAATCAACAAAGAATATGTGCAAATAGATTTAGGAAGCAGTAGACTGGACAGAGCATAGTTACAATAATAATATTTTTGTAGCAGTTTTCATCCAAAGATCTCAAAATACAGGTATATAATAAACATTAAACATTAATCTTCTCAAGTACTAATTACTATTGTTCCAGTAGTACTAATTCACACTCCATTAATCTATGAATCTGATAATCCCCATCAAAATGGCAACACTGTTTCTAAACAAATTTTTAACAATATAATGATCTCACACATTGCTAAGACTTGTGAGTATTGAGCTGTATAACATTAAATTCATATTGCTTATTTCATATTTTATACAATTAAACTAAATCAAACCTTGCCAAACTAAATTGACAGAGCATATTTTATGATGAGTTATCCTTCATTTCCCCTTTCTGTTTTTGTAAACTTAGTGGTTTACAAGCATTGTTCCTCTCAAGTTCATTAATGCCAATTTCACAGATCAGTTACATAAAGTACCGATTAAGGGCACCTGTACATGTGCCCAACATCAACAATGCATGCTAATTCATCAAGTCTGCTGGTCCAGCATGGTCCAGCAGCCTCTACATAATGTGTATTCAGTGTCCCCACACTTCAAAATGGCGACAAGGGCATTTTAACTAAAGCTTTTCAAATGAGCTTTAGTTAAAGCATCCTCACTACCATTTTGAAGCATGGGACATTGAATACACAAGATGCTATGGGCACTCTAATTTAGAGTGACTCCTGAAAGCCGCTCTAATTAGTGTGTCCCCCACTCATAGGTGGTGGAAGCAGGGGTTAACAGGGCTCATCTCCCCCAAACAAAGGCAGCAGGTATGGCCCCACGGCAGCCCGACTGCAGGCTGCTGCAGCTGGTGGGGGAGCAAGGGCACACACACTGAGATACCCTGCACAGTCAGGACCATAGCCAGCCCAGCAGGCAGGTGTGTTTCTTTCAATCTAGCTTCATTTTGATTGCCTGGGCTTGGGGGGGGGGGGGGGGGGGGGGCAGATCAAGACTCCCACAGAGCAGGAGGGAGTGGGGTGAGGCGAATCATTCACCCCTATCCTGCTCTCTCCTGCACTGTGGAGATTGTCCCATGACCCAGCCCAGCCAGAGTCCTACTCATTGTGAATGGGCCCCCAGCCAGGGTGGGTCATGGGGCAATCAGAGCCCAGTGGCTCATCCAGGGGTGAGGCATGGGGGGGGCGAATGGG
>NW_005842673.1:736418-740085 GCF_000455745.1 Alligator sinensis | reverse complement strand
TTCCCAGCCGGGAACAGCCTGACACAGCCCCAGCCCTGCCCCCAGCCCTTTATCTGCAGACTTTCCTGTGGGGAGGGGAGGACACACACTCAGTCCCCCACAAAAAATTTTTCCCTCTGCCTATGCCCCCCACCACCATTGCAGAGTACATGTAAAGATGCCCTAAGGGCCCTGACTTCCCTGAAGTCAATGGTATATTGACATTGGCTTCAGTGACAACAAGATTAGGCCCCAAAAAGACAGAAGTAGGTGGAAAAAAATGCAGGTGTCAGACACCTAGATTCCTAGACTCTATGCTCTCTCTCTCTCTCTCTCTCTCTCACACACACACACACTCACACACACTCATATAAAGAGAGTGAATGTGCTGTACTACATTGACATAACACAGGACCAGTGATCAAATGCTGTGGCTGGAAATGGATGGAACTTTTGCTCTGGATAGTACTGTAAATTGCAGTATTAATTCAGTTAATTTATCCTTTTAGGAGAAGGAGGCAGCTGATGAACATCAATGTTTGATTTGTTACCCAGCAGAATCTTCAAGTACTGTTCTCTGTATGAATAGTAAGTATGCATAAAATGTATAAAAATGGCATCTTCTGACTCATCTGATATCTGCTTTCTGGGTTCATTTCTGATATCACTTAAACTGAAGAGGTACTTCTGATTTACACTGGTATATCAGTGTAAAAAAAACAGCTGAGTTCAGATCAGACCCCTTCTGCACGCAACATATACAAGTAGTTCATTTAATGACAAAATTAATTTTTACCAAAGCTTTGCTTCTGTTATCCATTTTGGCTCACCAAAACTCTCAATATCTAAGTATTAGTTACTTCAACAAACAGTTTTTTATATTCTAAGTACATATGGGCAAGAGATGCAAATGAAGACAATGGTTCTGCACAGATTCATTGAGTATAAGAAATATAAGGGCAGGAAAGAAAGGTCTAGTGAATTATCCAACTTCTGATGTCACAGGGTGCATTTACATGTGTCCTTAACTCATGGCACATATGTTGCCAGAGTTTATTGCTCCCAGGCTCTGTGTTTGAACATGCACCCTGGAACACGGAACTTTGAGCTGAGTAGGAGCAGCCTACCAGCCCAGGGCTGCTCTGACTTGGCTTAACGTGCTGTGGAGGGGCTTGCTGGAGCACAAGGGTGCTTCAGTGTGGGGCTAGCTGGCAGGCAGCCCCTGCGCTGAAGCACCCTCATGCACCAGCCAGCCCATTCAGTGTCTACATGTGTGTTGCTACGGAGTAAAAACTTCTGCAGTAGGATAGGACTATTGTTTGCAAGTACTCATCTATGGCAGAGTTAATCAGTTTTCTCCATCCTCAAAGCACTGCATGTGTAGATATTGAGATGTTTACTGTGAAACTAATCAGGCAATTCTGCAGTAAACATCTCATGTAGATGTGCCTACAGAGCCTTACTTTTCATCCTGGTACCTTTTTATATTGTTCCCATTTATGTGTTTACGATGAAGCATACAAAAGGTCATGATTTAAGACATTAAGGGTGCATCTACATGAGACTCTTTACTGCGCAATAGAGCAAATTATTGCACAGTAAGCATCACCATCTACATGTGCAGATATTTACTAAGCAGTAAATTGCTCTACTGGGCAGTTAATTTGCTACCTGTAAGTAAAAGTTAGCAAATTAATTCCTGAGTAGTTACTGCACAGTAATGCACATGTAGATGCTGACCAGGAGCAAATTTGCTCCTGGGCAGCCCCACCACCGGGCTCTACCCTCAGCCTAGCCCTAGAGACATGGGGCTGGGAGTTTCTCCAGCCCCAGGGCTGTAGCAGCTTTTTACCTACCCCAGGCCCTTAAAAGCCTGTGGGGACACTGGGGCCCTGGGCTACCTGCAGCCATCCTCTGGTCACCGTGTGTCACAGCAGAGGCCCCAGGCTAGCCACAGCAGCCTGCCCAGACTCCAGTGTGGCCTGCCTGTCCTGTGCCTCTGGCCACTGGGTCCCACCCCAGCTGGCCCCCGGCCAGCTGTAGCAGCCTGCTTGGACTCTGCTGCTGAAGCCTGGCACAGCAGCACTGTGCATCTGCCTGTTCTGCACTGTGCCCCTGTGCTGGGCACTGCATGCACCTGCCCAGGCCCATCAGCACTGGGATGGCTGTATGGAGGCCCAGTGAGTCATCAAGGGAGCAACACTGGCATCCTCCCTGATGCCACACGTCACCTCCCAGGGCTGCATCTGCTCCCAGGAGGAGACCAGAGACCTTTTGGTGCCATGGGGTAAGGCCAAAGTCCTCAGTCAGTTTGAGTGGAGTAGGCGCTCCAATACATGCATAGATGAGGACCTGTCAGGCCACATGCAGGAACACAGGCATGACTGGTTGATGTCCCAGTGCCATACAAAGTTCAAGGCATTCCAGGCACAGTGGGTCACCATCACTAACCACAACTGCCAGTAGGGGGCTGCCCACAAGTCCATGCCCTTTGTGCAGCGGCTGGATGACATTCTTGGGCCATGCTGTCTACACAAGCACAGGTGGCCTGTCTGAGCCTCTGCTGCAGCCTAATTGAGTCTCCACTGTGGCCTGGCACCTGTTGTGATGCATCAGCAGGGGAGGGCCCCTCAGGCTGCCAGAAGCCCCTTCATACTCCTGCCCTCGTCAAGCAACTCTGGGAGCCTGGACCAGCACCTGTCCCACCAGCACTGGATGCGCAGAACCGCCCAGCAGGCCAGGCTGGCCATGGCACCACTGGCCCTCTGCAGCTCCAGCTTCTCCCTGAAAGGGGCCTCTGCCCAGTCAGTGAGCTGTCATACCCCTATGCCTCAGGACACTGCCAGGAGCCACACATCCTTGCTGCCAGTGAGGACAGATTCAGGCCACTGAGCATGCCTGCCACACCCACCTGGTAAGCCACCCACTGGGGAAAGGGCCCTCCCCCCTGCCCCTGCCCTTCCTCTCTGCCCAGCCTGGCCATGTTCCCCCTGGCCCTGGGTTCCACTCCCCCATGGCCTGCAGGGAGGCAGAAGAACTGAACACCCTGTGCCCCCTCAGATAGGTGGAGGAACACATCAATGCTAGCAGTGACATCATCCTCAGCTGTAGGGGGCAGAGATGTGTAGCGCAGACGCAGGTAGTCCTCCAGGTGGCAGTGGAGGTTGTGTGGCAGTGTGGGCTTGATCTCCACATCATCAAAGCTAAGGGTCCAATGCCAGGTTTACAGGTGCACCTGGGGCATCAAGTTGATCAGCAGCAGCAGGGTGCAGTGGGTCAGATACTCCTTGGTCCACGCAAACAGCTCCTTGAAGCGC
The DNA here is from genome assembly GCF_000455745.1 of Alligator sinensis. Taxonomy (NCBI): domain Eukaryota; kingdom Metazoa; phylum Chordata; order Crocodylia; family Alligatoridae; genus Alligator; species Alligator sinensis. The sequence continues at coordinate 736,789 of NW_005842673.1, read as the reverse complement.
ACCTTGGACATTTTCAGCAGGGGCACTCTTAGGGCGCAAAGCCAGTGTGGCGGGGGAATGGCTGTGTCCCAGGGGAGCTGGGACACCAAAGAAACCCCAGGGCAGCAAGGAGGCTTACTTACCTCCCGCAGGTCCGGAAGAGCCGAGGGAGGCACGCACGCCAAAGACGCTGGCACGGGCAATCAGCCAGGCCTTTATCCTGCTGCGGCTGAGCAGCAGGGGCGGAGGATGCATCCCGGAGGGAATAAGGAGCAGCCCCACCAGGACTGCAGGGCGGTTGCTGAGGGGAGACCCCGAGAGGGAATCCCAGAGTGGAGGAGAGCAACCGTCGCTTTCGGCCGCTCCGAGAGCGAGGGGCGGAGCCAGGGGCG
>NW_005842673.1:731266-735915 GCF_000455745.1 Alligator sinensis | reverse complement strand
TGGGGGGTAGGGAAGGATGGAGCCCCAAGACCACCTGCTAGGGACTGCGCCAACTCTGGTGGCTACCCCAAGGGAGGACCCCCCCACTGAGATTACATTCAAAGTCGTGGCAGGAGAGTTCAGGGGTCCTCCCGACCTCAACAGAGGTAGCCTTCGGGGCCCATCTGTAAACCCGGGATCCATAAAATCTAGGGACCGGGCGAGGGCGACGCGGGAGCACCTGGTAGAGTGGAGACAGGTACAAAGTGGTGCATTGGTCGGGAAGATGGAAGACCCAGACCGGGCGGCCTATGCCGCTGCCCAACCCATGCCTATAACCACGGCCAATATCCTCGGGCAGAACCTGCAGGCTCTCACCCAAATAGTTGATTCCCAGCAGCAAATGTTCGACCGGCAGCTGGAATGGCTCATGCGCAGTCAGGTGTCATTCAAGATGCTGAAAATGACAAAGGATGATGACCCCGAGGTCTTTGAATGCCATGCTCTGATGACAGGTCTTACCCAGGACTACTGGGCCAGTCAGTTGGGGGCCCTGGTTGTTGGGAAGGCGCAGGCTGCCTATCGGGCCATCCCGAGGGATGAGGCCTGGAACTACGAATGGGTAAAACAGGCAATACTTTACCGGCTGAAGATCAGCCCCGATCACTATCGACGCCTGTTTCGGGCCAGGAAGGGGCCCAACGAGAGACAACCCGGGTACTATTGCAGCTGCTTCGAGACCTCCTTGATAAATGGGTGAACCCCGTGGGGTCTGACCACGAGGATCTGGCCGATCAAGTTATTCTAGAGCAATTTCAGAACGATCTGGAAGAAAGGACGCAGCGCTGGGTCTGGCAACATTCTCCACAGAATTGCGAAGAGGCCTTAAAACTGGCAGAGGTGTTCACGGCTGCAGAAGCAAGCTATCCAAGGGAGAGGAGGAGCCCAGGGCCAATGCTGGCGGTGTCGAAGGAAGCCGAATGGCGGCGCCCTCCCTCTCGAGGGCCTGGTAGGGAGGTGGTGTGTTTCCGTTGCGGGCACAATGGACACATCTTGAGGGAATGCCCCAGTCAACCCGCTGAGCGGTGGGTTCCGGCTGACAGACCCCGAAGCTTCCCTGACCGGCGCTGCAGCCAGGAGACGGGGGAACCCATGGATTGCTGCTAAGCCAGCTGTGAAGGTAACGCAACTTGGACCTGCCCGGTGGTTAAGGCCTGGGTAGATGGGCGCCCAGTGGAGGCCACTCTTGACTCCGGATGTGCACAGTCCATGATAAGGGCGGATGTAATCCGGCGACAAGCGGGAAGAGAGGTCCCGCCGGTGACAGTAGCCAGCCTCCATGGGGAAGTCGAGCAGGTAGGATGGCAGTGGGTCCAGATGCGTGTCATGGAGCACCAGGGGGAACTCCTAGTGGGAATAGTGCCTAAGCTGGCATGTGAGATGCTGCTAGGCAGGGACTGGACACCCCTCTATGATACTTTGGAGCGGGTAAGAGATGTGGAGCAGGCCCGCAAGAAGTTGGGAAGCCGTGAGGGTTGGCTAGGGGATTTAGAGGAGGACCCCGACGCCACGGAGGAATCGGTAAGCCTCGACCTAGACGGCATTGCCAGCAGTAGACAGTTCTAGGAGGCACAGGCCGAGGATCCAGAGCTCAGAGCCCTCTGGAGGCCACCCCACAATGAGAGGGATGAGGACGGACCATCAGAGGTAAGGACCCCCCTCCTCTACCGGGTGCCGGGGCATAGGCGGGGGGGCCCAGTAGAAACGCAACTGGTGGTACCGAGCCAATTCCACCAGGTGATCTGGCAGTTAGCCCATGAGAGCCCCGTGGGAGGCCATCTAGGGTGAGATAAAACCCTGGCAAAGGTAAGCCGGTGGTTCTTCTGGCCCGGGATGGGGGAGGAAGTAGCACAGTGGTGCGCGGCCTGCCCGGATGACCAGAAGACTCAGACCGAACGTCCCGCCAGGGCCCCACTGCAGCCAATGCCAGTTATAGATACTCCCTTTTCAAGGGTGGCCTTAGGACCTCTACCCCGCAGCAGTTCCGGCCACCAGTATATCCTTGTCATGGTGGATTACGCGACACGTTACCCAGAGGCCATCCCGCTGCGGACAGTAACTGCACCTTGGGCGGCCGAAGAACTAATAAAGTGGATCGCAAGGATGGGGGTCCCAAGGGAAATCCTGACCGATCAGGGGAGAAATTTTATGTCAGGCGTCATGAGGACGGTGTGCAAAACGTTGCAGATTCAGCAGATACGGACCTCGGTGTACCACCCTCAAACCAATGGGTTGGTAGAGCGCTTAAATGGTACCATTAAAAGGGTATTAAGGTGGTGCATTCAAGGAGACCCTTGGAAATGGGATCTACTTTTGCCATTGGTGCTATTCACCCTTAGGGATACCCCACAGGACTCCCTGAAGTTTTCCCCTTTTTGAGCTGGTTCTGGGGCATCACCCCCGTGGATGGTTGCAGGTCCTACGAGAGGATTGGGAACAGGATAGTGGAGCGCTGCAGAGCCCGGCAGGGTATCGCCAAGCTTTCCAGCACAGGATAAGAATGGCCCAGGATATAGCCCGCGAAAATTTGAGAGAAACTCAGGCGCGTCAAAAGGAAAAATACGACGCTAGCACTAAAGAGCGGGTTTTCGAACCAGGACAACGAGTCCTGGTACTGCTCCCTACTTCCACAAGTAAGTTCCTGACACAGTGGCAGGGCCCCTTTGAGGTTCTCCGGCAGGTCGGGCCTGTAGACTACAAAGTTCACCGGCCTGGCCACCTGCAAGAGAAGCAGATCTTCCATGTAAACCTGCTACGAGAATGGAGAGAGCCAGCGGGCTGGGTTACCTTCGTAGAGAATGACGAAGAGGAATTGGGGCCCCAAGGGGCAGGGCCCCAAGGGGCGAAACCAAATAAGGCCCCCCCCTGAAGGGGTAGAACGGTTAATAGGAGTAGGGGAGGACTTGTCCGAGCTGCAAAAAAGAGAGATGTGGAAGGTAATACACGAGTTCCAGGATGTATTCCGTAAAGAGCCAGGATGGGTTCAGGGTGCAGTCCATACGATTAAGACTCCGCCAGGAGCCATAGTCAGGGAAAAGTGGAGACCCATTCCCCACCACTTACTACAAGCTGTACGGGAGGAAGTGAGTTCCATGTTAAAACTTGGAGTGGTGAGACCGTCCCGGAGCCCGTGGAGGAGCCCGCTGGTCCCCGTGCGCAAGCCTGATGGATCGCTGAGGCTGTGCGTCGACTACAGGAGATTGAACGTGCTAGCGGTCTTCGACGCATTTCCCATGCCACAAGTGGTCAAGCTGATAGAAAGAATTGGAGAAGCCCAATACATTTCGACGCTGGATCTGGCCAAGGGGTACTGGCAGATCCCGGTGACCCCACCAGACCAGCCGAAGACGGCCTTTGGCATGCCCTGGGGGCTCTATGAGTTTGTGAGGATGCCCTTTGGGCTGCATGGAGCGGCGGCAACGTTTCAGTGATTAATGGATCGGCTATTAGCCCCCCACGCGGGGTACGTGGCGGCTTATATTGACGACATCATTATATACTCACCCACATGGACACACCATAAGCAAGCCATCAGGGCTGTACTATCAGAACTAAGACAAGTGGGCCTTACAGCTAACCCTCAAAAATGCGCCCTGGCCAAAAAAGAAACTAAGTATTTCGGGTTCCTGGTGGGCAGGGGCACAATTAGACCTTTGGCCGACAAAGTAGAAGTGGTGCAAAATTTTCCAGCTCCCCAGAATGGTCGCCAACTACGATCATTCTTAGGGCTGACCAACTACTACCGAAGGTTTGTGCCGCACTTTTCGGAGCTGACAGCCCCCCTTACGGAGGCATTGAAGGGGAGGAGGAATGGGCCGGTGAAGTGGACAAAAGAAATGGAACAGAGCTTCGGGAAGTTAAAACAGGCACTCTGTGAAGATGTGATAATGCATACCCCTGATTTTAAGAAAACTTTCATTTTGCAGACTGACGCATCCGAGACTGCAGTAGGAGTCGTCCTCACCCAGGAGGAGGGTGGAGCTGAAAGACCAATAGCATATGTCAGCCACAAGTTATCGTCGGCAGAAAAAAGGTATGCCACAATAGAGCGTGAGTGCCTGGCCATCCGGTGGGCTGTAGACCACTTCAGATACTACCTAATGGGCCAGGAGTTTAAGTTAATAACGGATCATGCCCCCTCCGATGGTTAACCACCGCTAGGACGGATAATGCCCGAATTACTCGATGGGGGTTGACCCTGCAACCCTATAAATTTCAAATTATATACAGACCAGGAAAGTTGAACACAGTGGCAGATTTCATGTCCAGATGTGACGGTGAAAGTTTGGGCGAATGGAAGAAGCGTCAGACAGAAAAGCTTGCCAACCCACCAGGTATAACATGGAAAGGTAAAATGGAAGCGCCCCAACACATCTTGAGGGAGGGGTTGTGTCCCAGGGGAGCTGGGACGCCAAAGAAACCCCGGGGCAGCAAGGAGGCTTACTTACCTCCCGCAGGTCTGGAAGAGCCGGGGGAGGTGCGCACGTCAAAGACGCCGGCGCGGGCAATCAGCCGGGCCTTTATATGGCTGCGGCTGAGCAGCGGGGGCGGAGGACGCATCCCGGCGGGAATAAGGAGCAGCCCTGCCGGGACTGCGGGGCCGGTGCTGG
>NW_005842673.1:730979-731244 GCF_000455745.1 Alligator sinensis | reverse complement strand
CGGGGGGGGGGGGAGCCCCCCCGCCGCTCTCGGCTGCTCCGAGAGCGAGGGGCGGAGCCAGGGCAGGCTCCGAGGAAGCCAGGAAGGCAACCGGCAGCAGGCTTGATTGCGGAGCCGGCTACAACGCCAGCAGTGAAATTCACGATGGTGCATGCCATAGAGCCGGTGAAGGAGCTGGCGGCGTCTGGGGCACCAAAGCCCCCAGAGGAAATTGACGGCAGGGAAAGCTGCCGAGCTAGCAAAGGAGCTGGCGGGCATTTGAGGG
>NW_005842673.1:729988-730722 GCF_000455745.1 Alligator sinensis | reverse complement strand
CGGTGGGCCGATGGCAGCAGTGATGCCAAAACAGGACAGTACCACAGGTGGCGAGTGGCTGGGGTGTAGGGGAGGACGGAGCCCCAAGACCACCCGCTAGGTACCGCGCCAACTCTGGTGGCTACCCCAAGGGAGGACCCCCCACTGAGATTACATTCAAAGTCGTGGCAGGAGAGTTCAGGGGTCCTCCCGACCTCAACAGAGGTAGTCTTTGGGGCCCATCTGTAAGCCCGGGGTCCATAAAATCTAGGGACCGGGCGAGGGCGGCGCGGGAGCACCTACTAGAGCGGAGGCGGGTACAGGCTGGCCCCAGGATGCCTCTCCTGAGAGATCCTCTGGGGGGAGTACTACCAGCTCTTCATGCCAGGTGGCCAGGACCCCCCTGCCCCCCAAGCCCAGGTGCTGTGGGCTTGGCATCAGTACAGGAAATAGGCTGGGCTGCAGGAGGAGAAAGGGGTTGTGAGAGTGGCTCTGAAGATGTGGCTCTGAGAAAATTATCCAGGTGCACATCTGCGAGGGGCAAGCAGGGGAATGTATGCTTAGGGGTAACCAACATGGGTTCATTAGAGGCAGGTCCTGTCAGACCAACCTGGTGGCCTTCTATGACCAGGTCACAAAATCCTTGGACACAGGTGTCGTGGTAGACGTAGTCTTTCTGGAATTTAGGAAGGCCTTCGACAGTGTCTCTCACCCCATTCTCATTAAAAAATTAGGAGATTGAGGTGTTGATGCCT
>NW_005842673.1:721870-729856 GCF_000455745.1 Alligator sinensis | reverse complement strand
AGGGGGTGAAAAGCACCTTGTTCAAATTCGCAGATGACACTAAGATGTGGGGAGAAGTGGGCACGCTAGAAGGGAGGGACAGGCTACAATTGGATCTGGACAGCTTACAGGGGTGGGTGGATGAGAATAAGATGGGATTCAATACTGACATGTGCAGGGTACTGCACCTAGGGAGAAAGAACCAGCAGCATACCTACAGGCTGGGGAACTCCCCTCTCCTCACCACAGAGGCAGAAAAGGATTTTGGAGTCATTATAGACTCCAAGATGAACATGGGCTGCCAATGTGGGGACGTAGTCAGGAAGGCTAACTGCATCTTGTCATGCATCCACAGATGCATCATGAGCAGGTCCAAGGAGGTGATCCTCCCCCTCTATATGACATTGGTTAGGCTGCAGATAGAGTATTGTGTCCAGTTCTGGGCACCGCACTTCAGGAGGGATGTGGACAACATCAAGAGGGTCCAGAGGAGAGCCACTTGCATGATCGAGGGGAAGCAGGGCAGGCCCTATGAGGAGAGGCTATGAGACCTGAACCTGTTCAGCCTCCACAAGAGAAGGCTGAGAGGGGATCTGGTGGCCATCTATAAATTGGCCAAGGGAGACCAGCAGGCAATGGGAGAGTCCCTGTTCCGACGAGCACTTCTGGGTATAACAAGGAATAACGGCCATAAATTGATGGAGAGTAGATTCAAGCTAGATATCAGGAGGCACTACTTCACAGTCAGGGCAGCTAAGACCTAGAACCAACTTCCAAGGGATGTGGTGCTCGCTCCTACCCTGGGGGTCTTCAAAAGGAGGCTAGATAGACACCTTGCCAGGGTCTTTGACCCCAGCATTGTTTCCTGCCCAGGACAGGGGGTTGGACTTGATGATCTGCTCAGGTCCCTTCCGACCCTACCAACTATGAAACTATGAAACTAAGATACAGCAGCAGGTGCTGTCAGGGGCCAGGCCTGTCCCAGCCTCGGAAGGGAGAAGGAAAGGGAGGCTGCTTGTGGCACCTACCTGTGGAATGAACAGGGATGCGGGGATCAGCCAGCAGCTGCCTTGCCAGGGCCTATCTGGCCAATTTACCATGGTCCCTGGGCACCCATGCATACACAACCAGTGATCTAAGGCCGGGCAGCAGACAGTCCCCTGCAATAAAATCATACAAATTTAGGGTTGTAAGGGACCTCAGGAGGTCATCTAATCCAACCCTCTGCTCAAAGCTGAATCATCCCCAACTAGATCATCCAAGCCAAAGCTTTGTCAAGCTGGCTTTTAAAAACCTACAAGGCTAGGGCTTCCATCACCTCTCTGGGTAACCTGTTCCAGTGCTTTACTACCCTCCTAGTGAGAAAATTCTTTCTTATATCTAACCTAAACTTCCCTTGCTGTAACTTGCTCCTTATTCTGTCATCTGCCACTACTGAGAACAGTCTAGCTCCATCCTCTTTCGAACCCCGCTTCAGGTGGTTGAAGGCTGCTATTAAGTCCCATACCAATCTCCTCTTCTCTAGACTAAGCCTAGTCTTTCCTCATAAGTCATGACCCCCAGCCCCCTCACCATTATTGTTGACCTCTGCTGGACTCTGTCCAATTTGTCTCTGTAGTGGGGGGCCCAAAACTGAACACAGTACTCCAGATGAGGCCTTGTAGTAGAAAGGCCCCCTTTGTACATTTCCCTTCTGGACATGGATATAACAGAAGCCCCTTCTTGACTTCACCCCCTCCCCACCCCCCCACATTTTGTGCATTTCTTTTCCTTGTAAGTATTGGCAGAGACCTAGAACACTCATTGCATGCGTTTGGCAAGACACAGAACAAGCCAAAAAGCTGAAGTGGCTTTCTGTAGGAGAAACCTAGAAACTACATCTACATATCAATTAAGATCAGTGCCACTAAAGAAAACAAAAGGACTAAAATATTCACAGCAAAGACTGTAAATATATCCTATGCTAACCTAACTCACTTACTGTCCCCAGTAGCCTTTGACCCTCACTACCTCACATTGCATTTTTATATATTTCTCACAGTACATTTTCATATTTCATCTGTCTCATCTTTACCATGGCATTTTGTATTTTATATTTTATACTTTTAAACTCTTAAGGAATGTACTCCCTGTAGAATGAAGTTACACCCTGGATCATTGTTAAAACTGCATTGAAATTGTAATTGTAAAGTGATAAAATCTGTTGAGCAAATGCAAGTGAATGATGATCATCAGTAGAAAATAGCCTAGCTAAAGGAACTCCATTTTAAGCTAATCAATCTAAAGAACTGATTCTTGGAGCTTGAGCACTCACCCTATGGACTATTTCTGTAAACCATGACAATACACCCATTAAGTCAATAAGTCAAGGCTGAACTCCCAAAACTTCAGGTACCAGCAGGCAGAGACCGCTATGACTAACAGCTGTCAGGTACTCTTCAAGACCCATGTGGGACAGTGATCTCCGGATTGGGTAGCCAAGATAATGCTGGGGGATTACACAAGTCTGCCAGAAAGGGATAAAAGGCAGTGAAGTGTGACCCTCAGTGGCGCCCTCTCATCCAGCGCCTGACCTACCGAGACAGAAGGACAAGCAGGCAACCCCCTTCTAGAGAAGACATCACCTTGAAGGAAGCTGAACATCAACAGCAGACTCCAGGGCCTCAGACAGGTAGATACACTGACACCAGTGCTCACAATCACTATGGCAGCCACTACACACTATACTACATGGGTTTGAATAAGTGAGCACATGTGTGTGCGTGTATGCAATGGGTGGTACTCGTCACCTTAAAAATCAAAGTTTGAATTTATGATTTTATTGGTAACTTCACATCCCATCCAATAAACTAGAATTTATTATGATCCTGTGAGTTGGTCCTTTGAAGCTAACAGTCTCACCAGTGCTAAATAGAGGGGAATAATCACTTCCCTTGACCTGCTGGCAATATACCTACCAATACAGCTAAGTATGCCATTAACCATCTTGGCAACAAAGGCACACTGCTGCCTCATATTCAACTCATTGTCCACTATAACCACCAGGTCCTTTTCTTCAGAGCTGCTGTCCAGCCACTCAGCCCCCAGCCTGTAATGGTGCTTGGGATTGTTCCATCTTGAGTGCAGGATGTTGCACTTGTCTTTGTTGAACCTCCAGAGATTTCTTTTGGCCCAATTCTCCAATTTGTCTAGATCACTCTCAATCCTAGCCCTACCCTCTAGTGAATCTACTACTCCCCCAGCTTGGTGTCATCAGAAAATTTGCTGAGGGTCCACTCTGTGCTATCTTCCAGGTTGTTGATTAAGATATTGAACAAAACCAGCCCCAGGACTGACCCTTGGGGCACTCCACTTGATACCCGCTGCCAACTAGACACTGAGCCATTGATTACTACTCTCTGAGCCCAATGGTCCAGCCAGTTTTCTATCCACATTACAATCCATTCATCCAGCCCATACTTCCTTAGCTTACCTGGGAGAATGTTGTGGGAGACTGTACCAAAATCCTTTCTAAAATGAAGGTACATCACATCTACTGGTCTCCCCATATTCACAGAGCCAGTCACCTCATCATAGAAGGCAATCAGGTTTGTCAGGCATGACTTACCCCTGGTGAACCCATGCTGACTGTTCCTAATAACCTTTTTCTCTTCCAAATGCTTAAAAATGGATTCCTTGAGGATCTTCTTCATGATTTTTTCCAGGAGCTGAGATGAGGCTGACAGGCCTGTAGTTCCCTGAATTCTCCTTATTTCCCTTTCTTAAATATGGGCACAATGTTTTACCTTTTCCAATCGTCCAGGACCTCTCCTGATCACCATAAGTTTTCAAAGGTGATGGCCAATGGCTCTGCAATCACATCAGCCAACTCCCTCAGCACCCTCGGGTGCATTCCAACTGGCTCCACGAACTTGTACACATCCAGCTTTTCTAAGTAGTCCCAAACCTGTTCTTTCACCACTGAGGGCTGCTCACTTCCTCCCCAAACTGTGCTGCCAGGTGCAGTAGTTTGGGAGCTGACCTTGCCTGTGAAGAGCATAGTATCTCAGAAATGTTGCAAGCTCTCACAAACAGTCTCTTCCTCTTGGTGCTGTAGGACCTGCAGCTGCATGCAGGGGAGAGGCAGCAGTTTGCAGCTGGGATATGCCATCAGGGTCACTTCCAGTCCTGGCCTGGGCCTTGCATATGTACCAGGTCGGGTAACATAGGACCCTGGACCAGACTCGGCTTCTGGTCCAGCTAGTCACCATGGCCAAGGAGCAAGTGGTGGTCTCGCAGGCCTGGCACATGGAAAGTGTCACCCATGAGTGGGAGAAGGACTGGGCAGACCAGGAGTTCAGGGACAGGCTCCCGGCCATAAAGGAGAGGCACCTGCAGGGGCAACGCATAGGGGGTGCACACGGGTGTACGTTCACCTGCTGAGAGTGGCGGTGCACCCCCTGCAAAAAGGCACCACTGACACTGTCAGAGGTGCCTGTAGGCATTCGCTGCTCACCACCCCACTGCCGACACCGCCGGTGGCGTCAGTTGGTGGTCCGCAATCACTGTTGGCCACCATCAACACTGCTAGCAGTGCCTGTACGTGGTTGCCAACCCCTGGTTAGTGATTACCACCCCCTTCACTGCCAACAGAGCTGGTGGCAAGTGTGGGAGCTCCACACTTACGGCCACCGCGCTCCCGCCACCACCAGCGCAGCCATGCCCCCCCCAGCCACCATGGGCACACGTCGGTCATGGGCACCTGGTTGCCCGGGAGTGGCAGGCTTCCCTGGTGGCCAGGGCAGTGGAGGCCATGGAGGAGGACTACTGGGTGCTTGGCACCATCCTGGCTCTGGCGGTTGCCTTCGTGCTGCCTGCTGCCCTGCCCCTGGCCACTGTCCTGCCTGTCCCCTGGCAACTGCCTGGTAGCAAGCCCCCTGTGGGCCTGAGCTGAGGTGCAGTAGCCAGGTGCCCCCGTCCAGGCTCCTCCACCACCAAGCCCCCAACCTGGGCCCAGCCCTTCCCCTCACCTCTGCCCCATGCAGCCCTGGAGCAGGAACTGCTTGCAGGGGGGCCAGCACTTTGCATGGACTCTGCTGACCCAGCCCGCTGGCTGCAGGAGAGAGAGCCACGCATGCTGGCAGAGCAGCACCTGTCATTTCCCCCAGACAAGCCCCTTGCCCACTGGCCTCACCGCAGTGTGTGCAGCCATGGTAGTGCCTCCAGAGGCTGGGGTGCTGAGCACCTATCCCTGGGCTCCACCCCCAGGAGCTCCCACCCCACTGCCCCCCATCCTGGAAGGGAAACACAGCACTGAACAGGGTCTGCATGGAGAAGGTACTATAGGTAGGTAGGGTAGGTGGTGGATGTGCTCTGTGAGGAGAGGGAGAGGTGGGAAACAGGGCCTTGTGTGGGGGAGGGAGAGGGGAAGGGTTCTGTTGTTGGGGTCTGTGTTTGTGGAGGGGAATAAAGTGCTCTTGTGAGAACTGTCCACAGTGAGCATGGTGCTGGGGGTGTGCAGTGGGGCTAAGGTCCATGGGTGACAGTCCAGATGGGTGACAGCAGGGAGTGCAGGAGCAGGGGGTCAGCCAGCACCTCTCATATCTGCTGACCTGGCCTCTGCTGGCAGATGAGTGGGTTGCCCAGCCTCAGCAGGGGACCCCACAACTATCGCTGCCACTGCAGCTGGTGCTCCCAGTGCCAGGCATCCTCTGCCTGCTGCATCTTCTCCTCCCAATCCTCATGAGACAGCTCCTCCCAGGCCTCAGAGGTGTTATGCAGCATGCAGAGTGCAATAATGACCCAGGGAATATTGGCCTCTGCAACCTCGAGGCGGGCAGTGAAAGTCCGTTATGGCACCTGAAGGTGCACTCCATCAGCATGTGGGTCTGGCCTCGGCTCCCATTGAAGTATGCCTGGCTGGGATCCAGCTGGCTGGTGTAGAGGCACATGAGCCAGGGGATGAGTGGGTAGGCAGGGTCTCTGATGAAGAGGAGTGGGACTACCACTGTGTCCAGCTGGAGGCCCAGCACCCCTGGCATGAAGCACCTGCTCTCCACCAGCTGCGGCAGGGTGGTGTTGCAAAAGACATGGGCATCATGGGTGCTGCCTGCCTAGCCAGTGCTCACATTAGTGAAGGTGCTACAGTGGTCAACGATGCCTAGGAATGCAACAAAGTGGAAGTCCCACGTGCTGTAGTAGAGGCGGTCACCACGGGGCAGGCAGGTGATGAGGATATAGGTCCTCTCCAGGGCCCCAATGCACTGGGAGAAGCCCAGTGTGCGAAACCCTGTCATCGCCTCTAGGGGGTTATGCACCTGAAGCACGGTGTATCCCAGCCCATCCTGGAAGGTCCTGCAGACCTCCAGGACAGCCTCCCCTGCAGTCACCTTGCCCATGCTAAAGAGGTGGCCGACATAATGCAGGCTGGTAGACATGGCCAGCTTGAGCAAGGAAATAGCAATTCAGGTTTCCATAGGGAGAGGCAGTCACATGGATTTACTCCAGAGTAAATTACTCTAGAGTAAACCCATCCAGCAGCATTTGCATGTGTAGGCCCACCTTAACAGATGAAAAAAATCACTAGGTCCCTCGGTAGTTTGTTCCAGGTAATCACCCTCACTAATAAAAAAAATTGCACCTTGTTTCCAGTTGGAATGTGTTTAACTTAAACTTCCAGGCATTGGTTCCTCTTATGCCTTTCTCCATGAAATTAAAAATAAAACTGAGGATATATAATAGCATATTTTTATTATCAGTGATAGTGTAAGAGATCTCCTTTTTAAGGAAAAATGTTGACGTTATGGGGTTCTGATATATAATTATTTTTTAAAATTCTGAACCAACTAGTTTTGAAAGGATGCATTGCAAATCTTGCATTCATAGTCCAATAGGCAGACATAGCAAATGCATATGGCTTTGCCCAGTAGCCCCCTTCTGTCACACATATCTAAGTGTTTGAAAGACTGTGGCAAAAGTCTATTATGTCAACTACATGCACACTGGATATTAATACTATTATAACACCTTTACTGTAAAAGTGTTATTATTTGTTCACAACTTCTGCAGTTCAATCTAACCCATTTTGAAAAAAATATATATTTTTCCATCTTTAATATAAGAGAATATACTGGGAAGTTATTCACAGTTATAAACTAGAATACAATAAGGATACAATTATTCTGGCATCATGATATTATGGCATTCCTATGAATAACCATTTTTTTAGATTCTCATTACTACAGGTTGGTCCAGGAGAAAGATAATAGTGGACAATTAATACATAGATTGAAAAGAGATACATAAAATAGATACACCAATATAAATAAGAGTCAGAAGCCTACTTGTACCTATAAACAAGCTTTAAAGCAAGATATTTTTGCTTGATATTGGGAGAAGACTCTACCTAATGTGTATTTCTGAAGTAGCATGAGCTGAAAACATTCAATGCAGTGCCATAACTGTGCTATAAACATTATGAAGACAATACATTCTGTGTACATGTTGGGGAAATGTATTGTGTTGGTATTATCTATACATACACCTCTACAGACCGTATCCTGACATAAAGAAACTGTGACTCAAGTTTTGCAAAAGTTGCTTAAAGCACTTGGTTGTATATTTTTGATGCTGATACCATTCTATGCCTCGCTGTTCTACACTCTGCACTGTTAGAGAAGTTTGAAGGCTGCTCTAATTTGTGCCAGCCTTTAATACCTCAATAAAAATATAGTTTGGTATTATTTGGTAATTGCATCTACATATGCAATTAGAACGTAGCAATAAACTCCGGCACAGTTTGTGCCAGATATATTTCTCCTGGGGAGAGTGTTTGCATATGTGCCTGGGATCACGGTACATTGAGCTGGGGCAGAGCATCCCCAGCTGGCAGGGTACCTGGGGAGTCATCCTGCCAGCCCAGGGCTGCTCCACCCTGGCTCAATGTGCTGCGGAGGGGCTGGCTGGGGCACAAATATGGTACAGTGCAGGGGTAGCCGGCAATGGCCAGGCCCAGGCACTGGCCAACCA
>NW_005842673.1:715702-717334 GCF_000455745.1 Alligator sinensis | reverse complement strand
AACAAAAGAAACTGAACCCAGCAGAAATCTGTTGAGTAAGATCCAAGCCCAAAGTTGGGAGTAGCGACAGGTTTGGGTAGGAGGGGCCCAAGATGGCAACTCACTCACTAAAAACTGTAACCTACTGTCCCAATTTGGAAGTAACCTCACTTGCAGAACAGCGAAGGAAGAATCGCAAGTGTAGGCCTGATCAGACTGATCACCTGAACCACCCTCTCCATGAACATGAAACTCTTAGTTCACCCTGAAGCCGTGGAGCGCCCGAAAGGGACTGAAGGAAAGGGACTTAGTCCTATCAGTATTGAGGCCAGCCCATTGAACTGTACTACTGAGGCCAACCCATTAAATTGTACTACTGAGGAATGAAAGCATATCTAGGTGTCTGGCTTCTCGGAATTCTAGGATTGTAAGTATATTATGAAAAATAATAGTTTTGATTAAAATTATATAGTTAGTTGTAATTGTAATTGTTTTAAGGGAGTGCATTTGGAGCATTGTTTCTGATATATGTAGTTACTGTGTTCTTAATGTTTGTGGTATTTCTTAAAGCTAAGCAGTGTTATGTGCGTAGCAAAGAATTTTAAAATAAAATTGTGTTGTATGAATTAAGTGTGTAATCATTGTGAAATCGTGCAAGTAGCTAAAAAATTTCCCCAGCCAGTGCATTAAACAAATCAGTAAGTTGTGTGCGATTTTCTCTATTCCATATCCCACTAGAGACAAGGGACAATGGGAATTTCTTTCTGCTAGCTCCAGTAGTGCAGCTGCCAGAGCACCAGCTCTTTACCAGGGATCCTGAAGTGGTGACAGGAATTCCTTCACCATAATTCTAACCCAACCATTACCACCACCACCATCCAGAGTGCCAAACCACTCTATCGCCTCCCCCCACCTGTTCAAGCACTGGCAGGAAGCATTCCCTCCCCACCCCCCACACACATATCTTGATCAGTGCTGGAAAGAGCTGAGACTGCTCAAGTGGTAGTGCCAGCAGATTTCTACTGGGGCTCTCTAGTAACTTGCTGCTGGAGTTAAGGGCCACAACCATATGAGTGAACACCTGTCTGTTTCAGCATCTCAAAGTCATTTGAGATGCTGCAAGAGGCACACCACAAATGAAAAAATGTTCTCTGCACTGCAACTGTGCATCACAGACTCTAAGTTTGATACCAACGAAACCCAATATCAAAAGACAACATGTCAGAAAAAAAGCAGCACAGGGTGCACTCCTGGAACATGCCCCAAAGCAACTGGAGGTTGGGTTCTCCAAGTAGACAGTCTAGCACCTGGCCAGAGTGTCCCTATGTCTGCTGCATGCCCCTGCTGCTCCAGTATGCTGCCTCAGCATAGCTGGCACAGTGGCTAGGAGCTGCCTGGGGCCCAGGCTCTGTCCCCGGTAATCAGAAAAAAAGCAGCACAGGGTGCACTCCTGGAACATGCCCCAAAGCAACTGGAGGTTGGGTTCTCCAAGTAGACAGTCTAGCACCTGGCCAGAGTGTCCCTATGTCTGCTGCATGCCCCTGCTGCTCCAGTATGCTGCCTCAGCATAGCTGGCACAGTGGCTAGGAGCTGCCTGGGGCCCAGGCTCTGTCCCCGGTAAGGAGGGACATGGGGTGGGGGGGGAATGTGTGG
>NW_005842673.1:713256-715303 GCF_000455745.1 Alligator sinensis | reverse complement strand
CCCCACAACCCCCCCACCACCCCCAAGCCCCACACCCACCCCTATACCCACCTACAAACCCCAAAGACTCCCACAAACAGCCCCCTACATCTCTCCCTACCCCCTGAAGCACTATATATCTCCCACAAATCTCATACCCTGCATGCCCAGCTGCCAGATGGGATGGGATATGCTGGTGGGAGCTGCAGCTGCAGGGACAACTGCCATACTACAGCCCTGTCCCCTGCTCGCATTGGTGCTGAGACATATAGCCCTAGCCTGGGGGGTGCTTCTGGTCCCAGTAACCTCTTGGGAGGTGTGATGGGCTGGGGGAAGGGGAGGAGGTGGCAGCAAGGGTTGGTGATGGGTGGGGAGAGAGGATTGAGGGGGCAGTGGGGTCTATGGATGTATGTGATGGGCCAGGGGTGGCAGCAGGGGTGTGTAAGAGAGACAGAGATGGGGGTGGCAGATGGGGGAAGCGCTCCAGGTAGGAGAGGCCGCCAGATCCAGGCTTGGAGCCCCCTGCCTCCTAAAAGCAGCCTGCATAGGGGGGCGGACGCTCTCAAATGGAAGGGCCTTGCCCAGCCCAGTCTCTGAGCACCAGTCAAGGGCTTCCCAGGAACAGCATGGGGATCACTGGGGCCTGGGCATAGGTGCAGGGAGCAGAACAGTAAGGGCTGGCACTGCTTGGAGCCACAAAGCAGCAGGTGGTACAGCTGCAGCTGAACACATGTCTTGGTGCTGGGACCCATGTCCTGGTGCAGCTGGGAGGAAGCAAGTGGGGGGTAGGCAGGCCCTGTGGATCAGAAGGGAGTGGCACTGGCAGGGCTGTGGGTTGGGAGTTGGGGGCAAGGACAGGGTCAGGGCATATCAGTGCTTCTCAGCATCACAGAGCAGCTGCAAGTCCAGCTGCAGCTGTCCCAACATCCTGGCGAGTGAAGGGGGCAGGGACAGCTCTGAATTTTCTATGAGAAGAAAAACCAAAAGCAAATGCCAAAGTGTATAGATATTTAGAATGTATTTTATTACGATGATAGAGGCACTGGTAGGCTTCCAAATTGCTTTAAAATGGTAAATATATCAATAAAACATTGCCCAACTAATCTCTCTCTCTTTCTTTCTCTCTCTGTACATACATAGATATAGAGGTATTTCATTTTAATTGTGAAAGAACACTGATTTGGGGTATTTTAATGAGAGAATTTGGGTTTTTTCATCAGAGAATTTGCAATTTTAAAGGAGAGAACAACAGGATCCCTGCTGGTGAGACAAGTGGCAGGACCCAGGCAGAAGAGTCTGCCCAGGGCCTGGGCCAGGGACCTAGAGGTGTCTGACATCCTGCCCATTTGGCGCCAGGACAACACACTTTGACAGTTCAAAGTGGGTCACTGAACCAAGCACATCTTCCAGGCAAGAGCTGCCAAGATGGCAGAGCAGGGGCACCAGAAGACACAACAGCAGTGCTGCATGAAGGCCAACTATGCAGCCACGGCCCATCAGCAGTTTGCCCAGAGGTGCAAGTGGCTCTGCTGCAGTGCCCATAACACAACTTATGCAGATGTGCAGTCCCTGTCCAGGTCTGGCAGGCACGCAGCCATGGGGCTGCAAGTTCAAGGGGTGGATACTGCTGCAGATGGCAGCGGGTTACAGCCAGGCAGCAGCCACCAAAGCCAGACTGCTGAAGTGGGTAAAGGGTGCAGGGGCCATTCTAGGTTAGGGGTGCTTCAGCAGTCCAGCTGGCACAAGGGACTAGTGTCCCCAGATACCACCTGGCTGGGCCTCAGAAGCTCCTGAGGACAAACAGCCCTAATCTGCTTATCAGGGCAGCTTTTTATACTGCTACCTCTTATACCCAGCCTCTAGCTCCCCCTGGCTGAAAATCTAGGAGGAGGTGGGTAGGGTCAGGTTGTTCCAAGTGACATAATTTGCCTCACACCAAAGTGCTTGTTCAGGCATGTGTGCTGAAGCACAAATCTCCAGCACAAATTTGTGCCCCTGCTACTTGAGCAGCTGTAAGCACATGTGCCTGCAGTTGTGGACATGCCTAAGGCATCAGTTGCTCTCCCTT
>NW_005842673.1:683186-713246 GCF_000455745.1 Alligator sinensis | reverse complement strand
TCCCTGTTTCTTGGAGGTGGCGGGGAGCAGAGGGCTGTGGGATACTGTGAGTCCAAGTGACACCTACAGCATTACACGTAGAGCTAGAAATCTTTGTTCTCCAACGAAGTTACTTTTGGAAAGAGATAACATTTTGTAGCAGAACTGCCATGTTTTTTCCACCACAAAATACTTGAATGCTATGCTGACTTTTTGCAGGGCTAAAATGGTTTATTTCTAGCCAGAAATGTAAGCTTGTCTATGGGCTCAGTCACACAGTTTGCACAGTGACAGCAGCAAGTTTCCTTTCTCCCTTATTAGTTAGTTCTAATTATTGATTTAACATTTATAAAAACAATGAAGGATTATAGGACTCCTTGCAGGCAAGCATGCTTTTGGCAATAAATGAAGAACATGTGACTTAGATAGTGACAAGTGTGTCACAGTCTCAGTGGTATCTCAAACAGAAATAGCAGGTGGAATAGGTATTTCACTTCAGTGAAATAAATGCCACATGCCATAAAATATTTCCACCTTAACTGTAAAAAAGTGTAGTACATACTGGCTATTCATTTAGTATTGTTGTATAGTAGCAAGGTATCTACAAGTTGCGTTTCTTCTGCTTTCAGCTTCCACATTTTCAGCTGAAAGTTTCCCACTGAAAACCTAGTCACTAATAACAAAGACATGCAATTTAATTTTATGTTAATGGAGACCAGCAATTATTATACACTGGCTGTTCTAGGGTGTTATTTTTATAAACAAAAGAGGCTAAATAAGAACCAAAGTTATCATTAGGAAATACATCGTCTTTAAATTAATACACTTTAATTTAAATTAATACACAGCACAGCCACATATGCGTGTGCCCTCCCTCAGTACCATGCTGTGGGAAAATAGGAAGAGATCTCCTAGTGTGCAGCACTTCCTGCATTCTTTACCATATGCCTTCTAAATATGCTCCTCTGTATCAGTATGCTGCTTCTGTATAACCTAACATTCACAGTGCAGCCTGCTGACTTTTGGCACATCTGATTCTTAGGTATTTTATATCTTACAGTTACTAAAAGGTAGCCTAGTTGATAAGTAATTTAATGTACTAACCTATGATTCCCAACAACTGTTGTACACCGGTGAAACTGGATGCTCCAATTATTAACAAATTTGACTAATTGGAATGATTTCCCTAAATTTCTTTATGCAGTCCAAATAATGGCCTCAGTTCAGCAAGGAACTGGAAGAATATGCCAAAGTCAAGAACTTAAATTGACCATAATGAGAAATTTGCTACAGTGAGCAACATAAATTGGCAGTCTTCTTTACTGAGAGATACAAAGAAGAAAAGCTAGCTTAGATTTAGAGAGGGTGGAAAGACTATGGGAAACCATACACCATTTTGATTAGGAATTAAACACATTTTTATTACCAGTCTGGAGAAGTGATAGGTTCCCTAAATTAATAGAAAGTTAAACTGAGTTCTAAAATATTGCAAGCAGAAAGAATAAGAGCTGAATAACAACAAAAGTGTGAAGAGATATTCATAAAGGAGAATGGTAAAAATGACAAATAACCAGTTAAAAACCTGAGGGTAAACCAAGACAATTATTTTAATATAGTACAATTATCATATAAAGTGTAGCTTTTCAAAACTGTGTGCAAAATATGTGTTACATAAATTGTTACACAAACTAGGTTGGCTCCTTTTTGAACATTCCAGACTAAATAGTGTTCAAGCATTACATTTCTAGCACGAGAATCACAATTGCACCAGTAAAAACGAAGTGTACAAGTGTTCAAGAAGTTTCTACAGGCAAAAATGGCAGGTCTGGTAGAAACTTCTACCTTGCCCAATGAGGTAGAAGTGGCCTTTGATAGAATTTCTACCAGAGAGACAAGTGTTTGTACACTTACCTCTGAGAGAAGCCTCCACGGTGCCACTCCTGATAGGGCCATGTCTGCTGTTTCTGTATGGAAGCAGGCAAAGCCACTAGGCCTCACCCACCATACCCAAACAGCATAAACACAACCCCTGGAATAGAGCCCATCAACCCCTACCCGCTCCCCGCACTGACATGGACTGGACTGACCCCATCTCCACTTCATAGTTTCATAGTTGGCAGGGTCGGAAGGGACCTGAGCAGATCATCAAGTCTGGCCCCCTGCCATGGCAGGAAAGAATGCTGGGGTCAAACGATCCTGGCAAGGTGTCTTATCTAGCCTCCTTTTGAAGACCCCCAGGGTAGGAGCGAGCACCACATCCCTTGGAAGTTGGTTCCAGATCCTAGCAGCCCTGACTGTGAAGTAGTGCCTCCTGATATCAAGCCTGAATCTACTCTCTGTCAACTTATGGCTGTTATTCCTTGTTACACCCGGTAGTGCTTGTGGGAACAGGGACTCTCCCATGGCCTGCTGGTCTCCCTTGGCCAGTTTATAGATGGCCACCAGATCCCCCCTCAGCCTTCTCTTGTGGAGGCTGAACAGGTTCAGGTCTCATAGCCTCTCCTCATAGGCTTGGACCTGCTTGAGATGCATCTGTGGATGCATGACAAGGCGCGGTTGGCCTTCCTGACCACGTCCCCACACTGTCGGCCCATGTTCATCTTGGAGCCTATAATGACTCCAAGATCCTTTTCTGCCTCTGTGCTGATGAGAAGGGAGTTCCCCAGCCTGTACGTATGCTGCTGGTTCTCTCTCCCCGGGTGCAGTACCCTGCACTTGTCAGTATTAAATCCCATCTTATTCTCACCCGCCCACACCTGTAACCTGTCCAGATCCAATTGTAGCCTGTCCCTCCCTTCTAGCGTGCCCACTTCTCCCCACATCTTAGTGTCAGCTGCGAATTTGAACAAGGTGCTTTTCACCCCCTCTTCCAAGTTGCTGATGAAGATGTTGAACAGTGCGGGCCCAAGGACCAAGCCCTGGGGGAACCCACTGCCCACATCCCTCCAAGTCGACAATGACCCATCCACCACCACTCTCTGGGTGCGGCCCTTCAGCCAATTGGTGACCCATCTGACTGTGTAGGCATTGAGACCACAATCTCCTAATTTTTTAATGAGAATGGGGTGAGAGGCAGTGTTGAAGGCCTTCCTAAAGTCCAGAAAGACTACGTCCACTGTGACACCTGCTTCCAAGGATTTTGTGACCTAGTCATAGAAGGCCACCAGGTTGGTCTGACAGGACCTGCCTCTAATGAACCCATGTTGATTGCCCCTAAGCATACACTCCCCTGCTTGCCCCTCGCAGATGTGCACCTGGATAATTTTCTCAAAAAGCTTCCCCAGGACCAAGGTTATACTAACGAGCCTATAATTTCCTGGGTCCTCCTTCCTCCCTTTTTTGAAAATGGGGACCAAACTGGCCCTTTTCTAGTCCTTTGGCACCTCACCAGAGTACCACGAGTGCTCATAAAGCTGTGCCAGGTGTTCCACAATGACCTCTGCTAATTCCCTCAGCACTCTGGGGTGGAGATCATCAGGACCTGCTGATTTGAACACATCCAGTCCCACCAAAAGTTCCCTGACTAGGTCCTCTCTGACCTTGGGCCTGGCTGCGCCTCCCCTAGGACCATCAGGGCTCCCGGTGGGGGGGAATGACCTGGTCCCTGGTCAGAAAAATGGAGGCAAAGAAATTGTGAAATAGGTTAGCTTTGTCATCTGGTGAGACCACCAGATTTCCAAGCGTGTCCTGCAGAGGCCCCACGTTACCCGGAACCTTCTTTTTAGCCTCTATGTATTTAAAAAAGGTTTTCTTGTTATCCTTGATCCGGGTTGCTAGTCCCAGTTCCAGCTCCATCTTGACCTTCCTAACAGCCCCCCTACAATCCCGAGCAATGGAGATATAGTCCTCCCTGGTGATGGCCCCTCCCTTCAATTGGGCGTACGCCTCCTTCTTAGCTTTGAGATGTTCCTGGATGCTTTTGGTGAGCCATGGGGGCTTTTGAGCACTCCTGCCCACTTTGATCTGTGTTGAGATTGCCACCCTTTGGGCTTGGAGGTTCGTCTCCTTCAGGAACGACCACTCTTCTTGGACTCCAAACTCCCCACCCTTCCGGGACCTCAGTGCCTCCCCGACTAGTCTCCTTAGCTCAATGAAATCCACCTTCCTGAAGTCCAGGGATGCTGTCTTGCTGCAGGCCTTTGTCACCCTGAGCTGGCTGGTGAATTCCAATAGGCAATGATTGCTATCACCCAGGTGATCAAGCACCCACAGTTCCCTCACCAGGTTGTCGCTTGTGGCCAGGTGACTTCCACTTGGAATGGAGCCTCCAGGTTCCCCCCCACCAAGGCAGCACCCAGCTTGCCAGGACGTGACCCTGGCCACAATCACCTGACCTGTCCTAGAACTGGGTTTGTCGGCCAGTACCAAAAGAGTAAGGATCCATTGCAGGCTCCTAGAGGGGGAAACTGACAAGCTTGAAAAGATAGCAGATATGCTCTGGGTCTGCTATCTCAAGCCTGAGAGCTTAGAGGGAGAGAGGGGCTGTTAGTAGGGCCATGGTCCCCTAGAGAAGCCAGCCAGTCAGCCCTGATTTGTGCTCTCAGCTGCTGCCAGCTGTCTCCAGGCAGACAATAGAGCCTGGAAAGCATCTTGGGATGCATGAACTGCCCCCCACCCCAGCTGGGTGCTGCCATCAGTGCAGACTGTCTACAAAGAACCCAGCCAGGCTCTATAAGGCTTGTACAGTGCTAAACTTTACAGCCATTCTAACTAAAAAGCGCTAAACTTCCACTGTTTCATTTAAATGCTTCCATGCACCCAGAGACTTCTGAGGGACCATTAAAAAGGTGTTAAATTAAGGTACTATCACTTACAGGGTGGGGATTAAATTCAATTAATCTTTCTTTTGGATTTGTATGTGATATAAGAAATATTAACTGTCCAGCTGTAGAAGAGGTATATGAGAATTAACAGGAAATGGAAAAGATACTAATAAAACAGTAGTGAGCAAGTAGTGAATAAGAGTAAAGCTGTGATAAGTTAGACTCCACAGATCATAGATGAGATAAGATATTACTGGAAATTAACAAGTATAATTAGAAAATCTTTGGACTTGGGTGCCAGTTGATTGGAAAACAGAGATCACATTTTTAAAAATTGTACGAAAATTAAGACATGGGCTTCTAACAGCTTTGAGTCTCATAGACCTTATCTGTGAAGAGCACTACAGAGAAATTGTAATGCAATTTCAGTTTACAGTTTTCTGAAAAATTTCACCCATCAATGAAATAAAACAGGGGCTGCAAGTGTGGATTCCTTGACAGTTACTTGGCTTGGGGGAAAACAGAGAGTATATATGTAACAGCCACTTGTGCCCAGTAGTTCCACTGGCTATTAATGACTGATGAATATTCTATTTATTGTAGAGTACCCAATGCCTGGAATCTATTAATTACTAGTGATGCTCAGACCTAGCTCCAAAATTGGATCTAAATCATGAGTCAGTATTAACGGACTCCATGTACATATAACAACAGAAAAGGAAGAAGAAAGCCCATAGATGTAGAATTACTTAAAGATGGGTATAAACATCACACACACACACACATGTATATATAATATGGATATTATTGCAGTAAAACATAGCTAAAATTAAAAGATAGTTAAATACCTCAAGGTAGGGCTCAATGTTTTCAGGTCTACATATACCATCTGTAGTGGTTGTGTATTCCTAATGAAATAAATTAGATAGGAATACATATGTTTATAACTGCATGCAGTGCAATAAATATCAAAATATTTTAGTAATCATTTTAGAAGGGACAGAAAAAGAAAGTCTTCATTTGTTAGCTGCAGACAAATCTGGGGACTGGTAAATATTCACCAAAGAGATATCACTCACTCTCACTAGGCTCAGTAGAATCCATCAAAAGCTCCTGCACACAATGTAGAAAAGATAGGATCTAAGTTAAGAAGCTTTTAGTATTTAGAAGGCTGAATATAAAGTAAATCAAAAGATAAGACATCACATATTCTATTAAAAGGACACTGAAGATGCTTAGCTCTAAAATTTGACCTAAAATTTGATGGTGGCAACAACTGTCATGTCTTAACCTTTAGAAATCTATCTTGCATTGTTTTGGAAACTAGCATATGCCATCACCATACAGTACATAAATAAATGGAGATATAACTTTAAAATTCACAATCAACAGTTCAATTCATGTGTATCACACCTATTACACTATACATTTTTAAAATACTAAACATATACCTGATCCAAGGGCTTTCTAGGGTGATATATTTTATTGAACCAACATAGTGACTAGCTGGTCCTGTGATCAAATACCTCACAAGAATGTCTTGCATTTGAAAGCTTATCTAACTTTATCCCACCTACATAATTGGTCCAATAAAAGATATCATCCCAAGAAATCCTTCCCTCCACATAATTTTGGACCATCATGGCTATAACACCACTCTTACCAAAAATATACTTGGTATATCATTCAAACAGTAAGAAAACCCTAGAAACATCAAAAAAGCTATGGTCTAATAGAAATGCTGTTGGTTACTTTTGACTTTTCTGTTTTTTTCATTTTGTAGAGACCAATACATACAAACTGATGGATCTAAGGTTCTTACTTACAGTGACCTCCACAAATCCTTATCCCTATATTTGCTCATAGTTATTATGACTTCAGTGAAGCTCCACATATGTTCAGGGAGGGACTTGTACTTAGCGCTATCATAGCAGAGTTAAAGCCTAATGGGCTAAGTGATGGGTCAGATCTTTAGGCCTACAGAGTCTGTGCTCAGTTCTGCTTTCAAGTCAGAAGGGCCCTGGACTTTGAGACTTGAGCTTATAACTGTATCCACATTTTATCTGTAACGGAAGAAACACTTCCTAAATGCAGCACTACATACACGTACTTACCTGCTGATTGAAATATTTCCTTTACAAAAATTGATGTCCTTAATTATAATGAGTAACATTGCAAATGTAATGTCTTATGTTACCCAAAGTGATATTTTGAAACATTGGGAGACACAAAATACATTAATGTGTGGCAAGTTGTTTGCATACACATTCAAAATGGTTATCTAATTTCTACTTACCCAAAACATTGTGCAACAAGTGTGTGTATAATACACACATGCGCATGCATACATACATACACACATTAGGACATAGAACATCAGTTAATCTATGTGATTCTGTATTTTAGAAGACAATTTTAGAGATCATCCTGATGCCACTTTGAAATGCGCCCCTTAAAATCATTCCTGATACATAGATCCTGTTAAGATTATTTTTTATATTACTATAGGGAACAATTTCATAATATGTACTTACCATGACCTTATTCTATACAGATCTTTATAACTCTACCTTTTATTTTATATCACATGCTACCAAGTCTCTAGGTTCTCAAGCTTTCTTTGGTTCCAATAGAGCTGGTACTGTAAAAATCTGTGGGTAGAAATAAAGCCCTTTTAAAAATGCCTAAACAATACAAGAATTGATGTTCAAGTGCTGTGCTTGCAATGGAAATAGTTTGAGAAATACAAGGCAGTGTTCTAAACTATCTAAATTGTATAAAATTGCAGGATGATTGCCTGCCCTTGAAGGAAGTTTAAACACTAAATCCATATGTAAGAATATAATCTTTTTAAAAATAAAAAAAAACCTAAAAGGAAATACACTGATGAGGATGGAAAAATAATTCAGGGCTAACAACCTAATGAACTGCTGCTTAAGGTGGTTTAAAAAGTTAAAGGGGCATGCTTTCTCTCATTCTCCGCTTAATGACCCCTAAAATTAATTGCACTGTTATACTGGCTTGTCCCTATCATTTTCCCTAATACATACTATCATAATAACATTTTACTCACAAAACATATTAAACTGAAAAAGTTGACATACCCTCCAAGCACCACAGTTAAATCCGGTATTTTCACTACTCTAATAAAATTCTACATTTACTTTAGTTCAATAATGAGTGAAAATAAAATCCTAAAGCCAACACAAATAAATTTGCTATACACATATAATCATTGGTTACTTCATTTTTCTAGATTTTCCCTGTAGGTATACACAGCATGCACGGAAAGGCAAATCTACACCACCTCAAAAGGACTGCACTTCCCGTTATTATGTTTATATAATTCTTATTAATGATTGTAAGATTGAAAAAGATTAGTTGGTTCCTTTTCCCACCATTATTAGAGTTTGAATAACTTTCTGTACTCTGCTTTGCTAGCATATTGGAAAAGCAATTTGCATAGACCAGCTTCTGGGACAAATCAAGGAATTTCATTTCCATGGCCCCAATCCAGAAAACCATTTAAGCATCTGTCTCTTAGATGCTGATCTTAGACTATAAGCTGTTGGGGGTGAGGACCACCCTTTTGGTCTGTATTTGTGAACCACGAAGTATAATGGGAAATCTAAATCACAACTGGGGGCTCTTAGAATATATCTATATTGTGTCTTCAAATGTGTCCCAGGAGGGATGTTCACAAGTGCATCTGATTGCACGCTTCCTTTTGCATGGGTCAAATACCTTTCCATGGGAATCCTTCCTATAGCCACTCATGAGAGCTTGATTTCCAGAATACTTGAATTTGGTAGTTGGGGATGTCACTGGATAAACATAATTTCTTCATTTCCCCTGGAGTTGGCACCTGCGAGTAGAAGGGGGTGAGCATGGTGCACACCCTAGTCACTGTGCATTAAGTTTAGTACTTGGTTAACCAAGCCCTAATTCACTGCACAGTAACTTGCACTACTAATCAGTAGTGCCAGAACACATTTTTTTAGTGACAGTTATTGCACAGTAGCCTAATAACACTGTGCAATAGTGTATTAGCATGGGTTTTGCCCAGAACACTACTGCACAGTATTATTAGGCTACTGCACAGTAAACAGTTCATGTAGACATGCCTGCTGAGACCCTAGAGTAGATGTAGCATTAGAGACTAAAGTTAGTAATATATATAACAATAATTAAAAACAAACTGATTTTTATGCACATAAATACTTTCAATGAAGACACTGAAATCCCTTGTAAACTAGGAACATACTGAAATGCTTTGGTGGATCAAGGCTAGAGTTTATTTAATTTAGGGTGCAGACACACATAACACTTAGACTGGTTTAAAGCAGTTTAAATGACAAACATTCAGATGTACCAGCCAGTTTAGAATGGTTTAAACCTTCTTAACCATTTTGAAACTATACTTGGATAATGAAGTATTATTTTGATCTGTTTCGGCATGAACCAGTTCCGTATTATGTGTGGACACCAAACTCTAGGTAATTAGTGTCTGGTCAGTCAGTCTTCCAGACATCCCACACTGCACTGCTCCTCAGCCTCCCACCCCAACTGCCATATGGCAACTGGATGCTCTAATACACAGCCAGCCAAGAGGAAAAACAGAGGCCAGGAGGGTATTTGCAGAGCTGGGTACCTTGCAATAGTCCAGCAGGGTGGAGTCCAGCAGGGGAGACAAAGACACTCTTACAGTGGCTAGACAGCAACAGTAAGCTGCCCTGTGGTGAACCCAGCAAGCCTAATCAGAAAGCACCTGTGGATAGCTGCAGAGATCACCTGACTGGAAAGGGGAAGGGCCTGAGAGAGATAAGCCTAGGGCTGAGCCAGGGCAAGTAGTCTGTCCCTGGAGGGTGCGATGGAAAGAGCTCTGCAGAGAGAGATGCCAGCTTCTGGGTGACTGATTAAGAGCCTGAGGGGTACATTGAGGTTAACTGCAGCAAGATGCCAGTGGCACATCACTGTTTTGGAGCCCAGCTGGGGCAGGAGCTCTGGATACAGACCAGACTTAAACCAAAAGGGGGTGAAAAAAGAGGGGCTAAAGCTCAGGCCAGGTGGAAACCAGACTGGGGACATGGGGCCTTCTTGCCCAAGAAGGGTGGAGACCAGGGCCAGGGGCCCTCTTGCTGAGAAAGATGGAGACCGGGGTCAGAGGCCCTCTTGCCCCATGCCTGACAGGGCAGAGACCAGTGCCCAATGCAGTGGGCCTAGGCAAGGACACGGCTAAAGGAGCAGAGTCTGGGAAAACTGAGGCCCTGACAAGGGAGTAAAGGCCTAAGTTGGCCTGGTAGTGGCTTGAGGCAAAGTACCCTACCTAAGTGATATCTGTTAACACCTGCGAGGCATGGGTACAGCTATAGGGAAGGTTTTAAGGATCTGAATAGCCCATAAAACAACGGGTGTCCTAGGGACACATATGGGCCAGGGAGGCCCATTTTGTGTGAGGACAGGATTTGAGGCTAGTAGGTTTCGAAGAAGGGATCTGCTGGAGAACAGTAGGACTGGAGTTTGCTCTAAGATCCTTAGGTGGCCTCTCTTTAAAGATCAACCAATTACATCAAGGCATGGCAGGAAAATGTTAAAAGGAGCATACCTTAGAGTGAGAGCCAGGCAGTTGCCTTTTGGCCACCAGGGGGTGTCATAACTGTTCATGGGCCTGGTACTGTTACAACTGCACAGAACCCTGATCAGTTAAAAATGGCCACAGGATGCTTTATCTAAACCTCATTTGATGAGGTTTAGATAAAGCACCCCAGCAGCCATTTTTAAATTTGCAGGGACTTATGCACATAATGGTGAGGCCATGCTGGAGCATTCTAACTAGAATGCAGAGCAGACTTGATCAATCTAGAATAAACTCTGACATGTTCTAATCAGAATGCTAACCAGCACATATATAGGCCAATATGATAAGTCTTGATAAACTCCAGAAGGTGTTTAGAAATTCATATCTGAAAGATTTCCCATCAAGCAACCCACCTCTCATGTCACCGTGCTCAAAGAACAGAAACAGAAGAATATGGCATGTACATGGAATGATTGTGTGCTCGCCTTGCTTTGAGTATACGCTCATGTGCCGATGTGGCGCACCTGGTGATGGGCACAAGGAGGTTTTGTGCAACCTCTGACAGGGACCCCGATCACCCCGGGGAGAACCCTAGAACTCTCCTGCCATGACTTTGAGTATTCCTTCACTAGTGGAATTCCCCATTGGCAGTCCCTCAAGGTTGGGTATTCCTCCCAGCGGATATTTGTGGGGCTCCACCTCCCCTACACCCCTTCCATATGCCAGCCTCCGGTGGGCCACCTGATTTTGAGGCAGCCATCCCTCTGGTCTTGATGACCCTTACCCATCACCCTTTCCAGGTATTGGGTTTTTCTTCTTCTTCTCCTGATGGACTCTGACTCCGTTGGATATTTTCCTCTCTTGCGGGTCACCCTTACTTTCTGTTGGGTGACTGCTGCTTCTCGCGAACAGTCCTTGGTGTCTGACAGTCACCCGTACCCTTCACCGACTAGTGGCCAACCAAATAAAAAAGTACAAAGAAAGACAAAAGGCAACAGAGGAGCAGGCACAGGTTAGTAGGAAACAAAAGGGGAAAACCACACCAGAAAAAAAATAAAGGCAGGTAGGTAAAGGAAAACTTAGGATAAGGCTGGACAGCCTTATTAGATGGAATTTACGTAATGCCTGTGCCTAGCGGCATCCCTCAATGCTGTTTGGCTCTCTGCCCTGATTGAGAGCTTCCTGGGTTTCTGTCCTGTGGCTAATTATCCTCCCCTGAGCCAGTCCATACATGCCCGGCATGGGGAGTGTTGTCAGCTTCCCCATCTCCCCCCAGCTCTTCCTGGAATGGGGTCTCCCCCCACATGCCAGTTCTGCCCATGACCAGCGTGGGGTTCTTTGGCAGCCGTTGCTGCCTGGGCATTCCCGCCTGATCAGCATATTTTTTGTTGTGCTGGCACTGATTGCTGCTGGCATGGAGAGCATCCGCAGCTCCTACAGCCTCTTCTGCTCTCTCTGGCTCCCAGCTGCTATCAGCTTTTATCCTGGCTGGCTGGTGATTATGTGTGACGTCACCCGCCGGCCCCAGCTGTATATAGGCATGGTTGACAAACTGTGTGGGTTTTTCTCATTGGCGTCTCTCTTCCGGAATCTGGAGCCCTAAAGTGGGAAAGTCATCTTCATTTTCTGTGTTCCCCTTCTGAGGGTGCATGCCCCCTGCACTTATGCTCCTGGGACAGAGTGGAACATAGAGGAATCTGAAAGTCGGGGTTTATAGTGAGCCCATCAAAAGTTAGATCACACATTGTCATGGGGGCAATCAGCTGAAAGAGCCCCAAACTGCACATGGGGGACCCCTAGGGTGGGGACTACGCAAAAAAGAAAAAAAAACACAAGAAAAATGCTTACTTGTAGCAGGACCCATGGCGCAGCCGAAGCAAATGAGGGATCCCACGCGGGTTGTAAGTCGTGACCTTATTCAGCTGAAGCTGGCCGGTGACGTCATTGGCAATCACCAACTGGCAGAAATAAAAAGGACCACCAGTGAAGGCTGGGAGAGGTAGAGGGAGAGAGAAGACTCTCAGCACTGAGGATGGCAGATGGGCACAGAAGGAGAGACAGACAGCAGAGGCTCTCTGTATCAACGACGACCGGCATGTGCGGGAGGAGGGAGAGCCGGCGGAGGCTCTCTGCACCAGCAAAGGCTGGTGTGCCCAGGGAGCAAGAGAGCCAGAGGAGGTTCTCTAGACCAACGGAGATTGGTGTGAGCACCCAAAAAGGAAGCCCAACGGGGCTGTAGTAGGCTTGACAGCAGGCTGCAACACGAACAATGGCCAATTAGACCCAAAAAGACCATGGGACGCTGGAAGCGGAACGCCTTGGATGACTTTGGGGGAGAACGATTCCACAAACAGCATTTGATGGTGTGAGGGGAGTGACAGCCCAAGAAGAGAAGCTGTGGCCATTCCTGGCCAGATGATGGGCCAGTTCCCCTAGAAGTCCCAGGTACCGGGAATGGGGTACTGGCTAGCAGGGATGAGGATGGAGAGATTTATAGCGAGAGTGACGAGGAGGTACCTCCATGCCCTAGCAGGAGGGCTAGGGTAGGAAATGAGATAGACCCTCCCCAACTTGTGATTTTGGTTTCGTTCTTTTTTCTTTACCCCCTTTTGGAGGGGTTGTGCAACGGGAGCAGCAATGCCAGGGAACTAAGTCTCCTAGTTAGGAAGGAAGTCCCTGTTTGAAGGAATAGTACGCAGAGTAAAGGCACTGACAAAGCAGCTCCTTTCCACCCTTTCTTTTTTCCCTTTGGTTGTTGGTAAATTTTCAGGTCCCAGGCCTGAGGCAGCTTAGGGCAAGGGGAAGATTAGCTCAGGCCAGATAACGGATCAATTGAGCAACCCCAGGAAAAAGTGTGGGATACAATGGGCTCCAGAGGACGTCAGGGCTAAGAACACAACTGCATTGGGGAAGCGGCCGATAGGAACCCGTGACCAGGCTAAGGTTGGTGTGAGGCTGGGCTGTAGGGAAGGTGGAGCCCCATGCCTGACGGACGACCCACCGCAGAGGAACCCCTGGTGGTTCCCTCACCCCCCCCACTGAAATTACATTCAAAGTTGTGGCAGGAGAGTCTGGGGGTGGCCACCTAGTTGATAAGCATCTGCCTCTCGGTTTACAAGAAACCTTGGGACATCTGGTGCTGACCGTCTGGGCCAAGGCTGCACGCAACTGGCTGTTTGAGGCCAGGTGGTCACACATATCAAAGGATATGAAGAGTTTTAAGGATTCTTGCTGTGTACCTCCTGCACCTTTCTGTGTCAGAAAGGGACATTTCTCAGACCAGTTGGGTCAATACATGAGTCTGAAACATCTTTCAACATCAAACCTTAGGGTACAAAACTAGGTGATGCCGAAGTTACTGTTTTGTCTTTTTTGATAAGGACACAACATATTTTGCATTCATCTTCCATGCAACTGCTGTATTAGAGACACCTATTAGTAAATCTTCTGTGTGGGTTTTAGGCACATAATTACCAAAGCAGCGACTAAAACTCTGCACAGAACTTTGAACATTTAACTAGTAAACAAGTTTGGTGATGTCACCTCTAATGCAATTCCTGTCTATTAGAGGTGAGTTATAATATCCTGTTCAAATGAAAACAGCTTGCTGCTGTTGCTAAATCAAAAAGTTGTTCTATGAATTTTCCACCACTAGGAAATAGTGTCAGGGTCAGGTTAAGCATAAGTACAGAAATGAGAGAAAGTGCCAGAGATTAAAAACATATACCTTTGATTGACCATGATTTCCAGTTTCCTGCAATTCTGTAATTACTTTTTTTTGGTTTTTTTTTAGTAATATATAGAAGTGTTTATACATTTTAGAGCAACTACTCATTCTAACATCAGTCAAGCTTACAAGGATTTCTGTTATAATTCTCTCTGTAAAAAACTGAGCTAATGAGTTATGGTTCAAATATTATATCTTTGCACTCCTTTGTCCGATTCATAGACAAACTTTCAGGTCCATAAAATATCACCCACAAAAAAACCCCAAGATGTAGAACTTTGAAACTATGGCCCTGTGTCCATTACTTTGGAAGCACATATGATGGACTGAAAATACACCTGATGTGGCTGAAATGTTAGGGATGTCACTTTCTAAGAGCTCATTACTGGTTTTTATTTTAGTATTTTGAATGAGGCATATGAACTTTGCTTTTTTCCTGACAAAATGGGTGCTGAATCATGTCCAATCAATCAGAATCTTCATAGTCACAGCCAACTTTTAGCCTTGTCAGATCTGTTATCCAAGAATAATAAGAACCATATATCTGATTCCTGTGAAGAATAGCAACAAGAAAAGAAGAGGTAGATGATGGCACTAAGAGTTTGATACCACCATTTGTATGCTTTCTGACTATGTCTAAATGCAACTTTGTGCTGTCATAAGCTCAGCCTACTCTTTCCTAGAAACCCACACCAGAGTAAATCATATTTCAGTGATCAGGTTTTTTTGCTTCAAGCAGTCCTTACATTCAGTCTAAACCCTATGGTAAAGTTTTCTTTTTCCTACTGCCACCAGCTGCTGCAGCTGCTGCATCTACCAACTTGTCACAGTGATGTTTCCTAGGAGTAGGCTGTGTGGGATGCAAGTAAAATTAGGCTGAAAATTCCACTGCTGTGTTAATTAGTGGATGTCAGATTGAAATGAGGGTCTGACCTGCCAGCTATCAGCTCTCTGTGTTCACTTTTTGAAACAGGTAAAGTTTCAAAAAGTGAGGCACCATTTCTCAATATAATCTATATTGAAAACACCACCAGGCTGCACCAGGCCGGGTCTTGTGTGCACAGAAGGAGACTGCTTAGAGGTGGCACCTGGGACCTAGCTGGAGGTGACTGACCTCCTGGCCATTTGGGGCCAGGAGGACATGCTTTGACAGTTCAAAGCAGGCCACCATACTGAGAACATGTTCCAGGCGATACCTGCCCAGATGGCAGGGCAGTGGCACACATGGAAGTAGTACTGCACAAAGGCCAACTGTGCAGTCACAGCCCATTGGCAACTGGCCCAGAGGTGCAGATGCCTCTACTGGCCGTGGAGTCCCATCTGGGTCTGGCAGGTGCGCATCCTTGGGGCCACATGTTGTTGCAGGTGGCAGAAGGTCACAGTCAGGCTGCAGCCCCCACTGCCAGACTGCTGCCATGGGTAAAGGGTGCAGGGACCTCTCAGGGCTGCTTCAGCAGTCCAGCTGGCACAAGGGTTAGTGTCCCCAGATACCAATTGGCTTGGCACCAGAAGCTCTGGAGAGCAAGCAGCCCTGAGCTGCTTGCCAGGGCAGCTTTTTATACTGCTGGGGACAGCACAGGTGCTGGCCCCAGCCTCTAGTTACCCCTGGCTGCAGATCTGGAGGAGCTGGGCAGGGTTATTTTGCCCCAAGTGGCACAAGTTGCCCCAGAGTAAACTGCATGTCCAGGCATGTGCACTGAGGCACAGTAGTCACTGAACTGGAAATTGGTAGTTGTACAAGGTGTAGTGATTACCCAGTTGCTGTCCCTACAGACAAACGAATAACAATCCCAAACAGTAATATATATTACTTGATGCCTCAGAAGAGCTGGTATCCTAAAGTTGAGGAAAATGATGAACAAATGATGGGGAGAAAAAATTCAGAAAGTAAAAATATAAATGAAAAGAGAGCTATTTATGAAGAGATGATTAGTTTTCCACAAAAGCCCCACATCAACAATTGAAAGTCAAAAATGTTGAAAATGACTGATAAGGGAAACTAACCAGAGAAAAACCAGTGGCTGCTGTGGTTATGGAGACTAAGCATATAAATTTCAGATGTCTATATACCAGTTGCTTAAGTTCAGCACAATGAAGAAAAAGGCAATACAGGATGTAATCCATACAGAATTAAAATACTGGAATACAAATAATACTAGTCAACTTGGCTTTATAGAAAAAAATGTTTTCAAGATACAGAACATTGGTGTACTACAGAAAGGAGGGTTCAAAAGCCAACAGTGCAGGTTAGAAATTGTTGGATAAATTATTTGATCTAAGTCCCAGCATTTCACTGAAAGAAATGTAAAACAGCATATTAAAGACTCCACCCTCTCCATATGCATGCTGTTATAGATATAGTTGATACCTGAACCCATAAATAAAATCATTGAAGGGTGGAACTATGAGAAAATTTGCAGGTAAGCTTGTCTCGCCCTTCTATGAGTAAGGTTTGTCTGATGTATTCACAAGACTCTTCAGTGACTTGTAAAAAAAAATGGTAAATGGCATTCATTCTCTCCGTGCTAAATCTTAATTATCTTAATCATTATATATAATTTATACTGAATATGGTCAGAAAGTCTGACAGAGGCACACCTGAAGAATGTACCTCATCTGAAAGGCAGAGGAGGGGGAAAAAGGAGCAACAATAAGATGCAGCTGCAAAGCAAGAAAAACAACAGAGAGATTTGAGCCTCCAGGTACTATCTTAAAACAAATAACAATAAAATTTGTCCTAAACATCATAATTCCACATTGTGGTGAATGCCATAAAAATGTCAACAAGCGCACAAGACAATAATAGACCTTCCATGCAGCAGCAGTCTTTCCTGTAAACAGTTTTGCTTCTAATGCTTTGTGTCCCATCTAAATCTCTTTTAACCTCCTCTTGCCTGTTGTCTTTCTTGTCATTTTCATTGCAGTTTCCCTTCCTTTCTTCCTGTCCATTTCTTATGGTCCCCAACTCCTGACTGACTTTTGTGTTGTTTCCTTCCCAATCATCCACATCTCTTCTCCATCCCCCTCAGAGTTACTGGTCCCATTCTCTTTCTTGACCTGTCTGCCAAAACAGTCATCATGATCCAACAGGTCAACTTATATGTAATTAGAACATCAGAAAAAAGAAGCAAAGAAAGGAAAGCCTCCCAGCAGTCCATGTAGGAAATGTCAGTAGGGTATCATTAGATTATTCCCCCTCTGTGGCCTATTTATCAAGACTAGATCCACTATGTGAGCAGGGCAGGGAATGAAGTCTTTGGCAAGAAGAGTAAATGGAAAAAAGAAAATATAAGAACTTATGAGACAGAGGATGCTAAGAGTGAGGAGAGTCCTTCTTGTTTATTTGTTTGTTTGTATTTCCCCCCTTTTCTATAGCATTTGATTTTGGTTCCCTCAAGCAGTGTAAAGACAGTATTCTCTGTATATACAGCCTGTCCCTGACCTGACACCAAGGTCTTGATCTTATCAGGTCAAGAACCTATCAGGTTCATGCTTAAAAATCAAGAAATAAGCTGTAGATGACTCAAGATAAAGATTTAAATGTGTGTAGAAGAAATGAGAAATACAATGCAGAAAAGACAAATTCTCAACCCATTACTCATTTCCAATCAAACTTTTCAAAGGTATGACATACCTAATATTCCATGCAGTTTATTTCAAAATAAATTAAAT
Source organism: Alligator sinensis (assembly GCF_000455745.1). Classification (NCBI taxonomy): domain Eukaryota; kingdom Metazoa; phylum Chordata; order Crocodylia; family Alligatoridae; genus Alligator; species Alligator sinensis. The sequence continues at coordinate 695,527 of NW_005842673.1, read as the reverse complement.
CTTAAATTTTGAATCATTTAGTGCTACTTACTTTGTGCAACCTATGAAATGTCTGCCACTTGAAACTGCCCACGACTTTAATAATCAATCTGAAAACACAGCCAATCAAATCCCATCCTACAATAGTTTCCTAGGTAACCAACAAAGATACTGACATGGATTGCACACAGTAGAAAGAAATGAACAAAAAAGCTGCAGCATTTTCACTTTTTTCAATACTTTGATTGTATGTTATAAAATGCTACAAAAGCACAGTATTGACAAACACAGTAACAAAAAGAATACAGAACTGAACGGCAGTGTGTAGCACTTCTGTCTCCTGTGATTCTGAAAGGTTGCCAAGCCCACTTTGCCTCTTGGAAACCTCAATATGGTCCTTCCCTTCACTTGCGAAATGTTGAGGCTAAAAGCAGCATCTGATTGTCACACATCACTGATACACTCTCATGGGTTTTTTCCTCCAAATATTTTATTACATTTATACTTGGGCTTCACTCCAGTGTGGATCACTAGATTAGTGTGCAGTTTGAGACATACTGATTTATATGTGGATTTGTACTGGATAATCAGCTGCAAAGATAAATATCAATAACTGTTTAGTCAAAGGGAGGAGCCGCTGAGCCACTCAAGAGAAAACTCCCTTTTCCCTCTTCTCTCACGAACAAACCACAACACCACTTTCCTATCAATTTTATAGCAGTAGAAGTGGTGAGGAATAACTTGATTATTATGCTTCTCCCTAGTGTCTGAGCACCTGATTAAAATTTGACTAACTTGAAAAATTAATAAGTCCTAAGTAAACTTATATTGGTGAAATTAACTCTTATGCAGAAGGGAAACTTAAATCCTCAAAGAATAGCTTTAGTGATGCATAGACTCAATTATGAACAATACGCTGAGTACTAAATGTGAACACTGTCCATAAGCATTCAGTTGCATCTTCAGAGTTAATCATCAGAAGCATGATGCTTAAAAGAAGGATGGGCTAGTAGTTCCAATTTGAACAAGGTTCCCCAAATAGCTTAGAAAACATGTTACAATCCTGACTATGCTTTTCGAACTCTGACATTCTCCTAGACAGAGTCCAGCAGTCATGTTCTTGGCACCAAACCATACAGTGGCTATACAGCTTGTCTGCTAGGGGCTATGATGACATCAACAAAATTGCCTTCCCCTTTTAACACAGCCAGAATTTAAATTTTACCCTCCAAAAGCATAAGGCCAGCCTAAAAAATTACTAGATTTATTAGGCCTACAAGATCACATATAATTTCAGATACCTTGTATAAAAGCTAAAAGGACAGAAAGGACTTATAAAGTAGGTCTCCCCAATGTCAGATTACCATACTCTTGCACATTCCCTCTGTGATGGTCATTTTGGTCTCTTCACATATCTCTGCAATTTTGAAATGAATATCCCTTGTTCATGTTGATGAATCCTTCATGAAGGAATTTAATTAGCATTTGCATTTGGATGACACAAAAGCTGTTTGTAAAACTGACCCTTCAGCATGCAGATTGCTCTGGGTGGCATAAAATATGCTGCAAACCTAGGAAGGCTTTTAATGATTTAAGTCTATCTGGCAAGATTGTTAAATTTAATGACCTCCCTGTAGCTGCTAAATATTTAAAAATGCAATAATATATTTTTAATTATAGAAAATTTAATGTAACACTATTTAACATAACCAAACTTACAAGAAGTAGAATATATCAAATCAGGTAATCAAGTTGTAATTTTAATGACATGTAATTCACATTAAATCTAGCTATAAAACACTTTGGTGAAATGGATTCATAACATTATATTGATTTGTTTGAATTCTACAAATATTACAAAAAAAGGGTGTGGGAAATCAACTGCCTCCATTATTTAATATCAGTTCTGTAAATAAAATGAAAGCCAAGTTTTCCAAAGGAAGATCGTTGCAATGAGACTGCAATAACCTTTGTTTGCACATGCAAGATGGATAACTGCAGCTTAACCATCTGTCAGCAAAAATACAGGCTTTTACAGCAAGGTACTGTTTTCCCTGCCCACTTAGAAAATTCAGCTGTGAAACTGTTGCCCTTAAACTTCATGGAATATATTAAAATTTAGGCTTCATTTAAAAATCTCTTACAAAACATAGTAGCAGGGAACAACACAATCTCTTGAAAATATAAAGAAGCATCTCTCTCAACTTGCCCATTTACTGTATATTTAGTTCATCCATTTCAATTCTATAAATGAAAAACAGAGAATATGTTTATTAATAAAATGTATAAGAACAAATTGACCCAAATGTCTGTTACTAAAATAGATTATTTAGCTGGAAAGCAGTAGGTTCGATGCATCAGCATGAGCCTTCAGAAAATGTCAAATCGCATATATACATTTTGATGCAGGATAAGTCTGTGGAACAGGTTTATTGGAAAAACCACAGTTTTAGTACAGCATAGTACATAAGGCTTGTAGAAATGCCATTGTTTGTAATTGCTAACTTCTTTCACAGTGGCAATTTTGAACTGCCCCTATTTATTGCTACTTGTAGACAGCAAAACAAAAACACCTATTTTTAGGTAATTCTCTCAGGTAATTAATCACTAAAATTAGCAAATAGACAATTGATGTGGCAGATTATGCCTTTTGATACAGAGGCCCGATACCTGTAGATGTTCTCATATCATTCTCCAAATATGAATGCACAACAGCTGTTTTTTAAGGTATGTGATAATGCATAGTTACATGATAAAGAGTGAATAGTGGTACTAAAAGATCTTAAAAGCACAGATGAGTCATTACCACCACAATACAGTATATTTTGGATTAAGCTTGAACACAGTGCAACTTGATGTAAGGGCAAGGTACCTGGAGACTGGAAAAAAGCCAATGTAATGCCCTTCTTTAAAATATGGGGAAGAAAAGAGGACCTGGGGAAGGGGAACTACAGGCTGGTTTGCCTCACTCCTTGGAGTTGTCAGAAACAACGGCCATAGACTGATGGAAAGCAAATTCAGATTAGACATCAGGAAGAACTTATTTATGGTAAGGGTTACCAGAATCTGGAATGGGCTTCCAAGGGAGGTGATGCTCTCCCCTACCTTGGGGGTCTTTAAGAGGAGACTGGACAAGTACCTAGCTGAGGTCACCTGACCCCTGCGCTCTTTCCTGCCCAGGACAGGGGATCGGACTCAATGATCTGCTGAGGTCCCTTCCAACCCTAAAAATCTATGAAATCTATGAAATCATGTCAAACAAACTGGATCTCCTTTGAAGAAGTAACTACTTAGGTGGATGAAGGGAATGCTGTGGATATTGTATACCTGGACTTCAGCAAGGGTTTTGAAAAGGTCCCACATGAACTTCTCACAAACAAATTGGAAAAATGTGGGCTAGACAAAACTACTATAAGGTGGATAGAGAACTGGTTCAATAACCACAAGTAAAAGGGTAATTATAAATGGATCCATGTCAGACTGGCAGGAGGCTTTGAGTGGAGTCCCACAGGGGTCTGTCCTGGGCCCAGTGCTGTTAATCATGTTTATTAATAATTAATGATAATGATGGAACTGAACTTGAGCAAGTTTGCAGATAGCATGAAATTGGGAAGCACTGTGAACACATGAGAGGACATCAGTGGGATTTAGAAGGATCTCAACAGTTTGGAAAGTGGGGTGGTGCTAGCAAGATGAAGTTCAGTGCTGACAAATGCAAGGTGCTACACCTTGACATCTGCTGGGAGGGGAATACAGGAGTGCATAGGCAATCCAGGAAGTTTTTGGAGACCGTTGAGGACAACTTCCTGGTGGAAATGTTGGAGAGACCAACTAAGGACCATGCTTTTCTTGACCTGCTGTTCACAAACAGGGAAGAATCAATGTGGGATGTAGAAGTGGATGGCAACTTGAGCAGCAGTTGATTGAGTTCAGGATCCTGAGGAAAGGAAGAAAGGAGAGCAGCAGAGTATGGACCCTGGACTTCAGAAAAGAAGATTGTGACTCCCTCAGAGAACTGATGGGAAGGCTCTCCTGGGAGGCCAGTCTTAGGGGAAGAGGAGTCCAGGAGATCTGGTTCTATTTTAAAGAAACCTTACTGAGGGTGCAGGAACAAACCATCCTGATATGCAGGAAGAATAGCAAATATGGCAGGCAACCAGCTTGGCTTAGCAGAGAACTCTTTGTTAAGCTTAAATACAAAAAAGGAAGCTTACAAGTAGTAGAAGCTTGGACAGATGACTTGGGAGGAGCATAAGAATATTGTTTGTGCATGCAGGGATGAAATCAGGAAGGCCAAAGTGCAACTGGAGTTGCAGCTAGCAAGGAATGTGAAGGGTAACAAGAAGGGTTTCTACAAGTATGTCAGGGAAAGTATGGATCCCTTACTGAATGGGGGAGGCAACTTAGTGACAGATGATGAGGAAAAGACTGAAGTACTCAATGCCTTTTTTACCTTGCTCTTCACAGGCAAGGTCAGCTCCCAGACTACTACACCAAGCTATATCAATGTCTCTGCTGAGACTTAAACCTAGAGGTTCTTGGCTAGAAGATCTTGCCCTTCTGTTCAGAGTCAGACTGATTGCCACACCTGGGGTCTGGAAGGGATTTTACCCCATGGTCAGATTGGTATGACTGAAGGGGTTTTGGCTTTCTGCTGGGGTCATGGGGTCATGGTCCTCTTTTGGGGATCTCTTGAGTGTATTTTAACCACCCTCATAGCAGAAGGATGCTGGCTGCCATGGCCCTCTACCTTACATGTGGCAGATACCCCCTGCCTTACCCTTGTGGCTGTGTCAGGGTTAACTGTGTGTTTTGCTAATGATGTTAGATTTGTATGGGATGGTTTGGATAGAGAAAATCCTGCCTCAGGTAGGTGACTTATAGAGGTCCTTTCCAGGTCTACTTCTCTATGGTTCTATGAGTCTCTATAACCAGAAGGCACAATTTGTTCTCTACTATTATCCTTCTTCCTTTTACCCTTTTCCTTTCATTCTGTAACACTAACTATTCAGCACATTTTATTATTTTTATATTATTAATTTTGACATTCAACCTAGATCAAGTTGGGTAGAGCCACTGAGAGCAAAGATAGTCATTATTAGCAAATGGATGTCTATTTCTGGAGAAGAGCAATCCTTCCCATCTTTCCAATCTTGAATTGTCTAGGATTTGCCAAAAACTCATAACTTTCTGCTTTGCCACAGAGAAAAGGCACCTGTTTTTCTTTCTCCTTTTGTGCTCATTTTAATGTGTGTTTGAGCTGATTGCATTTCCCTTTTTTAAAAACCTGCATGGCTAAACATAAGAATTCTCTGATCTCCTGCATCACACATAAGGTGAAAATGTTTAGGCTTCTATACACCATTGAAATTTGAAAGCAAAAGAAGAACTGAGGCTGATTCTAAAACTATGGAAGGCAAATGGCTCTCTGCCCCAGGGACTTTTCCTTGAGCCTTTTTTGACTATACAGCTGCTTACCTCTGCCATTTAGAAACGGGTTGAAGTGTTGCTAGAGCCCATGGTCAAATGGAAGTTGGTATCAAGCAAGCCATGTGAGGAACTGATGACTGCTGGACAGATCACCAATTTGTCAGATCCATTATGAACATCCAGGTTAATTCAAAACACCAAAAATAGACAAAAGCTATGCAAAGGACTCCTTAACATCAAATATCTTCAAGACCCAAAGGTCTGTAAGGATCTCCAAAACTGTCTCCATGAAAAGCTCTCTGCCCTGCACACAAATGAAGGCAACATGGAGGAATTCTAGGAAGGGTTTTAAAACCACCTTTCATAGGGCCTGTGTTAAATACATTAGCTATGTTACCTGTTGACACTGGGACTGGTCCAATGAATGTGATGATGAGATCCAAACCCTCAACTGGAAGAGAAGGGCTCATTTTGCTTGGCAAGATGACACCTTATCTCAGAAAAAGGAGACATATCAGCTCCTCAAAGCCAGGGCTCAAAGGAGTCCAGAAAATCTAAAATTAGTGGTGACAGAATAAAGTCAAGGAGATCACTATGGTGACAAAGATGACATAGATAGCTCTTTAAGGAAATGAAAACTATCTACAGATCAACTTCCTGTGGTCCTATTTTTGTCTGATCACAGGATGCCTTGAGGCTTCTCAAAGACAATGAATCTATCCAAGCTAAATGGAAAGAGCACTTGAGGCATTTTTTAACTGCGTTTACTCTGGCATATACCACTGTTGAGTCCATCATGCAACACTCTGAAAGAGGATCCCTCGCCAATCCTTCTATCCTAGAAGAAGTTTGGTGTGCCAGCAAGGAAACCAAGAACAAGACTACTGGACCGGATGGCATAGATGCTGAAATCAACAAGAGTCTACTAAGACTCCATTAATTTACTCTTCAAATATGGAACAATAAAGGGATCCCTGGGGACCAGAGGAATGCCAACATCATGACTATCTTCAAGAAAGGAAATAAGTTTGTATGTGGGAACTATCATAGTATCACTCTCCTTCCGACAGCAGGGGTAATCCTTGCCTGCATCCTCCTGAACTGTCTTCTCTCTCTTGCTGAGGAAGTCCTGCCAAAATCTCAGTGTGGTTTCAGGCCATCCTATGGTACAATTGGCATGATCTTTGTTTCCCAACAGGTCGAAAAAAAGTGCTGGGAACATCATCGGGACCTGTATACGGCCTTCATTGACTTTACTAAGGCCTTTAATTCCATCAATTGTGAAGCCTTGTGGAAAGTACTGATCGATTTTGGATATGCTGAAAAATACATCAGGGTCCTGAGGCTTCTCCATGACCAGATGACTGCAACCATTCTATGTAGAAGATCAAAGACAATTCCATTTGTCATCCAAACTGGGGGCAAGCAAGGATGTGTCACTGTCCCAACTCTGTTCTCTGTTTTTTGACAATCATTCTGGTTCTCATTAAGGAATGCCTTCCTTCTGGATGTGACATTGCATACTGAACAGAGGAAGGTGTCTTTAGTCTGGGTTATCTTAACTTTCAGTACACAAGCAATTGCTCCTTTCTTGTTCTTTCTGGAAAAGCCTATCAAACTTTGGACCTATTTCTCAACATTGAGAAGACTAAAGTGCTCTATCAGCCTGCCCTGGGCCATGAATGTGACTCTCCCCCAAATTTCCATCAAGGGAAAGCCCCTGGAGGTAGTCAAGCACGTCCCCTACTTTGGCAGTGAGGTATAAGGAGATCTAGCTGAGGATCCAGTGTGCAAGTTCCTCCTTTGGGAAATTGCTTTGGTATGTCCTTTTTCATTGTGATCTCTGGAAAGACACCAAGATCCAGATCTACAATGCAGTCATCATCCCTACCCTCCTCTACAGATGTGAAACATAGGTGACCTATCATTATCATCTCAAGAGCCTAGAGAGGTGTCACCAATGATGCCTCCAGAAAAGCTTGCACATCAAATGGGAATATTTCTGCACAAACACCAGCATCCTTGCTAAACTCAGTGTTTCCAGCATTGAGTCGGTGATCCTCCAAGATCAACTTCACTGGACTGGACACTGTGTGCAGATGCCTGATTCAACTTCCAAAGCAAGTATTTTACTTCAAGCTTACTTGTGGCCTGAGGTCTCTTGGTGGCCAGAGAAAACACCACAGGGACACGTTGAAGGCATATCTCAAGAAAATGGGTGCCAACATCAATAGTTGGGAAGACCTGGCTGTCAACCACTCCAATGGTGCTGCAACCTTAACCAAGTGGCAGCTCATTTTGAGGTAAAGCATTTTGCCCTCAAAGCAGGGAAGAGAGACTGGAGGAAAGAAAGGGAGGGGAATCCCAGCCTGCAACTTACTCGGCCCTGCAGAAAGATCCACAACTTCTGAGGTTGAATCTGTGGCTCTAGGAATGGACTCTTAAATCACATCAAGACCCATCATTGAACCATGGTAGAGATCATCCTTGAATTGAGGGATTCCTTATGATGACAGAGTGTTGTTGTACATGTGATGATCCAGGAAATATATGAGAAGCATACATACTGGACCATACTGGACTAACTGTATAGTTGGGACAGATGCTAGATAAGCTTTCTGGCAGAGTTGGTCCAATAAAAGATATCACAAAAAAAAAAAAAGAAAAGAAAAGAAAGAAAATAACCCTTGCATTTAAGGATGTAATCTGAGATTTCATCCTAGTCCATGAGGCTTCAGTGCCTGCACTACAGTTTATGGTGACCACAGGGTTGAATCAACTTTCTGCGCAAAACAGTTACAGAGAGGAGAGGTGCAGACAAAGATGTTCCCTGTATTGCTTTTTCTTATCCTACTTATGTCATTGTCATAGCGAAACATGAGAGAAAGTGCAAAACCGCTGAAAGAACTCTCCATTCAAATCTGTAGGGTCCAGCGGATGGGTGAAGAAAACTTTGTGGTCAATAGGGGGCCATCTACATGTGACGCTATGTCACTGTAGCAATGCGCTACAGTGACGTAGCATCTACAGGTGTTTACACGTGGCCAGCAGCAACTTCACCATAGTGGTGCACTCCCCTGTTAAAGCATACAGGTATGGTGAAGTAGCTGCTAAAAATAACTATGCACCACATATACAGTGCAGTATGGCCAGTTACTGCATCATGCTTTAGCGTTTCCAAGAGGAAATACTAAAGTATGGAGCAGTAGCAATGTTGCCACAGGGCAATGTGTAGACACGCTCAATTATCCCAAACTTTTAGACAAAAAACACTTTGGATACCTTATCCTTGTCAATCACGAGAAAGGTATAATCAAGAATTTATATCGATATCTTTGAACATCACCTGTGTTTGAAATAGAGCCAAGGGAACAATTCACACATCTAAGCCTTGTTTTTGTATGAAATTGCTTCATAAATAAACTGATTGTATGTATTTTTACTAATTTGTTAGCGATTCATAGTTACCCAACAAACGTTTTGTACAAACATATGTTAGTCTCCACCTTGCTTACAAACTCTTCAGTGCACTTTTGCTTCAAGTAATTACTATACATAATTTCTTGCTTACCTAGCATAAACCATCATCTAAGTCATATTATATTGTTTCTGCTTCCTGATTAGACAACACCCCACCTCACAAAGATGATTGCACAAACATTGGTCCTACAAATATTTATGAATGGACTAGCATCTAACAAAGTAGGCTGTCACTCATAAAAGCTTATGCCTCTTTGAACCAGTCTTCCACCCTGCCCTGCCTTCTGCCTGATTTTGGACTAACCTCTCTCTACAAATACTTTAATGTGAATACCTAGATTCATAGACATTAGGGGCTGGAAGGGATCTCACCTGATCGAGTCCAGCCCCCCTGGCAGGAGGTCTGTTGGGGTCAAAAGATCCCAGCAAGATAAGCATTCAAGAGCTTTTTGAGAGTCCAGAGTAGGTGCTTGTACCACCTCTGTGGGGAGTTGGTTCCAAACCCTACAGAATCGGACAGTAAAAATGTTTTTCCTTATGTCCAGTCTAAATTGGCCTTCCAGGAGTTTGTGGCCATTAGATCTTGTTATCACTTGGGAAGCCCTGGTGAACAACTGTTCTCCCAGATCCTGGTGCACCCTGCCTTATATACCTATAGGCTGTCACCAAGTCCCTCCCTGAGCCTTCTCTTCTCCAGGCTGAAGAGTCCCATGTCCCTCAACCTCTCCTCATAAGGCTTTCTCTCTTGGCCTTTGAGCATGTCGGTGGCTCTCCTTTGGAATCTCTTGAGCTTACCCATGTTCCTCCGGAAGGCGGGGGGGCAAAACTAGATGCAGTACTCCAGTTGTGGCTTCACTAAAGCCAAGTAAAATGGGAGGATCACGTTCCTGGTTTTGCCTGAAATACATCAGTGAATGCAGGCCAGGGTTTGGTTTGCTTTCCTGGCTACAACAAAGCATTGGTGGCTCATATACATCTGATGGTCAATCAGGACCCCCCAAGTCTCTTCCAGTCATGGTGCTAGCAAGCGTAGCACTGCTGAGCCTATAAGTATGATGCTGGTTTTTCCTTCCGAGGTGGAGCACCCTGCACTTCTCTACATTGAATGCCATCAGGTTTTGCTTGGCGCACCTTGCGAGCCTGTCCAGGTCAGCCTGTATCACCAGTCTTCAGTGGAACGGCTTTTGCCCATAGTTTAGTGTCATCCGTGAACTTTACCAGTCTGCATCTGACACCCGAATCCAGATCATTAATGAAGATATTAAAGAGTACTCATCCAAGTACTGAGCCCTGAGGGACACCACTGGTAGCCTTGTGCCGTGTTGACTTGCTTCTGTCATAGATTCATAGATTGTAGAGTTGGAAGGGACCACAATGGGACCCCCTGCCCCTGGCAGGAAAGAGGACCAAGGTCAGATGACCCCAGCCAGGTGACTATCTAGCCTGTTCTTGAAGACCTCCAAGCTAGGTGAAAGCACCACCTCTCTTGGAAGCTCATTCCAGATCCTGGCCACCCTTACTGTGAAAAATTTCTTCCTAATATCTAACCTAAATCCACTCTCAACTAGTTTACACCCATTATTCCTAGTCACTCCCTGGGGTGCCCTAGTAAACAGCGCATCACCTATTCCCCGTTGACGTCCCCTAATAAATTTATAGGCGGCCACAAGATTTCCCCTCAGCTGTCTCTTGTGAAGGCTGAAAAGATTCAGCTCTCTCAACCTCCCCCCGTAGGGTCTTTTCTGAAGGCCACTAATCATGCGAGTGGCCCTCCTCTGGACCCTCTCAAGATTCTCCGCATCCCTCTTGAAGTGTGGCACCCAAAACTGGACACAGTACTCCAACTGCGTCCTGACCAGTGCCACATAGAGGGGGAGCATCACCTCCTTTGATCTATTAGTTATGCACCTGCTAATGCACGACAAGGTGTGATTGGCCTTGTTGATGGCCTCGTTACACTGCTGGCTCATGTTCATCTTGGAGTCAATTGTGACTCCAAGATCCCTCTCTACCTCTGAGCTGCTGAGAAGGACACTCCCCAACCTATAGGTGTGCTGGGGATTCCTCCTTCCCAGGTGGAGTACCTGACTTTTATCTTTATTAAATTGCATCCTATTTCTCTCTGCCCATTGATCCAACCTGTCCAGGTCAGCCTGAATCTGCTCCCTGCCCTCCGGTGTACTAACTTTGCCCCATAACTTGGTATCATCAGCGAATTTGGAGAGGGTGCTCTCCACGTCCTTGTCCAAATCGCTGATGAAGATATTAAATAATACCAGTCCGAGGACCAAAACCTATGGGCCAATGAGGATAGGGTGCGAGACTGTGTCGAAGGCCTTCCTAAAGTACAGGAAGATGACATCAGCCTCAGCTCCCATGTCCAGGCAGTGTGTGACCTGGTCATAGAAGGCTACAAGGTTTGTCAGGCAGGATCTACCTGTAACAAACCCATGTTGGTTTCCCCTCAGCATCGTTTCCCCTGCTAGGCCTTCACAAATGTGTTCTTTATTTTCTCTAGCATTTTCCCAGGGACAGAGGTAAGACTGACTGGCCTGAAGTTACCCAGCTCATCCCTTCTCCCTTTCTTGAAAATGAGCACCACATTGGCCCTTCTTCAGTCCTTAGGGACTTGGCTGGAGCACCACAAGTGTTCAAACAGCTGTGCCAGCAGCTCAGCTATGACACTGGCCAATTCTTTCAGCAGCTGTGGATGGAGGTCATCCGGGCCTGCTGACTTGTACCTATCCAGCTCTTCCAGAAGCTCCTTAACTATTTCAGAACTAACTGTAGGCGGACTGGTGCCATGTGGACATCTGTCAATGATCGAGGTGGGGGAATTGGCTTGGTCAGTACTTAAAAATACTGATGCGAAGTACTCATTGAAGAGCTCTGCTTTTTTCCTTGCGTCAACCACCAACTGTCCTGATTTGTCCTGCAGGGGCCCTATGTTGCTCTGAGCTTTCCTTTTGCCCACTATATACCTGAAGAAGGACTTTTTATTGTCCTTGATTGTTGAAGCCAGCCTGAGCTCAAGCCCCGCCTTGGCCTGAGTAACTAATTTCCTGCAATAGCACGCCAGGGAGATATATTCCTCCTTGGTGGCTGCCCCCTGCTTCCATTGCCTATACATCTCTTTCTTTGCCCCCAGACTCTCCTGGAGTTCCCTGTTCAGCCAAGGGGGCTTTTTTGCCCCCTTACCTCCCTTCCTACATAATGGGATAGACTCCTTTTGAGCCCCAAGGATCACTCCCTTGAGATACCTCCAACCCTCATGGACCCCCATTTGCTCTATATTCTTGAGTTGCATCCCGTCACTAACTAGCCTTCTAAGCTTGCTAAAGTTGGCCCTTCTGAAGTCCAACACCTTAGCCCCACTAGTTACTTTACCCACCCTTCGCTGGATAGTGAACTTGACCAAGTCCAAGTCCAAGTCACTAAGGCTACCATGAACT